>NC_026147.1:662122-720897 GCF_000512975.1 Sesamum indicum | reverse complement strand
ACACTCGGAATTGACATAAATGACTGCTAACTAATCGTCAAATTTTTGCTACAAGAAAATGAATTTTTTCTACATCTATTTGTTCGGGGGTTGGTTGAGAAAGTTTTCTTGATGACTTTTTTTTTTCTTCGGAAAATTCGATAGATAAAATCTGACACATACTATAATACGAGTTACATCCTGACACGAGTTATTCTTAAATCTTGAATCTTCGAGTTATTAGACGTTATCACTTAAAAAATTCTAATTCAAATAGAATTGGTCATATATGAATCAATCTAAATCAAATTTGATCGAACATAACAAATCACATAATGAATTTGACTGATTGTTTTTCTTAAATCGTACCCAATGATATGACAAGTGTGTTACAAGTCCTAGTTTCTAATATACATTGCCCACATTTGGCTTGACTTGATCTAGAGTTCAAATTTCCCATATTTTTCAGTACAACGCAATAGATATAATACACTTGTCGTATGATTGATTGATTTCCTTAAACTGTATAACTATCGGATAATAAGTGTATTACAATCCGCAATTCCCAATACACATTGCTCAAGTTTCGCTAACTTGATTGGGATTAAAATTTCCGATCTCAAAATCAAGAACATCACAACTATGTTTGGTTTTATGTTTTTAGCATTTCTCAAAACAAGATAAACATACTCAATGTTTGTTTTTATATTTTTACACCTTATCTGTGTGTTTTTTTTTATTTTTCAACTTTCTACATATAGTGTATATATATAATATAAAAGAGACATGATTTGACAATGAACTGATTTTTATCTCCAAAAAATATAACATTAAACATACAGTATTTATATATACACATATTTATATATAAAAAAGATATGATTTGACAATGAACAGCGATTTTTATCTCCCAAATCCCAACATCAAACCTACACCACTTATTTTAAAATATTTTAAATTATCTCAAAACACAAATCCAAACATATCATCTATTTTCAATACACAGTTATTTATCTCTATTTTTCTCTTTCTATCTCTAAAATATAAAACAAAACACTCAAACCACAAATTCAAACACTACGCACATTGCTTGTCAAGATCTCGTATTTTTTCAATACACTAGTCGTGTGATTGATTTTGAATATTTATTTTTTACCTCTTACACCCTCTTACTTAAATCCCATTTTCCCATCTCACCTACCAAACACACCATAGAGTTATCTTTTCCACACACACACACACAGAAAGAGGATTTTACATGAGAGAGAATCTGTGAGTCATTCAAATCAACTAATTATTCATGTGAAGAGAAAAGCCCTCTGCTTCTTCTGCTAACTGCAGTGAATATTTATGTTATCCTCTGAAAAGGGAAACGTACATCCATCAAACAGGTCCTTTCTTACTTATAGAAATGGATAAACATCAACAAACCTCACTATTTTTCCATACTTTCCCTTTTCAATTTCAAATTCAATTTGAGTTTTTGATGAAATTTGAAAATAATGAGTTATTTTGTGATCTATTTAAAAAATAATTGATGTAAATAGGCGTTGTATTTTGATCGTAAACTTATGAATAGTTTAAGCGGCTTATAAATCACAATACCTTATATTTCTAGTGAGATGTTTTCCGAAAATAAAATTATGAGACCCTCATAGAGCTCGAAAGCACAATACTTCATGCAAATTTTGAGTACTGATCGAGTCGCAAACCATATCAATAATAATTGAGAAGATAGAGTTAAACACAATATATTATTATTTTTTGTATTAAAAGGGTATTTTCAAAAATAATTTTAAATTTTTAATAAGTGAATTTATTTATTCATTTTTGGGGAATTTGAAAAAAAAAAACATAATATGAGCATTAAAAAACATAATATGAGGTCAAACTTATTGTTATAAATTACCCCTCTTTATTGATTTTTAATATTTCAAAGTATGGGCTACATTTATTATTAGGATAAATTACTACCACATTTTATAAAATTTAATTTAAGGTTAAATTCCATTTTATCTTTTGTATTTTTTAAAAATAGTTAAAAAATTTATCGTATTTTAAAAATGGGATAAAACTTCCTCTATGTTTTAATAAATTCAGCAAAAAATATTCTGTTCATTAAAAACTAACGGAAGGTGGGGTGCACGAGCCTAAAGTGCGTTTGAGCATGATTTTTTTGCGTGTTTTGATTATTATTTTTTTTGTTCTTAATTGATTAAAATATCCCTATATTATATCTAAAATTACCATGGTCGAATTGGTTTTTTTAATATTCTTTTTTCATTTTTTCTTTCTCTTAAAAATATAAATACTTTTGTTTTAAATATATAATACCAAAACAAAAGAAAAATTACATTACAAAGATTAATATACTAAATTTTTATTTTCAAATTTAGATATATACATGAATATAAATATTAAGATATTATAATAATTATAATTTATAAATTAATTTAAATAATTAATTTTAATTATTATTTAGGTTAAATATTTTATTAATTATATTATTTTTTATAAATAATATTTATATGTAAATTAGTATTATATGTATTTAAAATAAAAAAAATTGAATATATATATCAAACAAAATAAATTAATTAAACATCTAATAATTATTATAATTATCTAAAACTATTCTTAATTAATTAAATATATATCTAATGACTATAATTAACTTAATTAAAAAAATATTTTTTTTAAGAAAAAATTGAGGGCGATGTCATCATCGTCGTCAGATCGGGGGATGGAGGGGGTAGGGGTGGGAATGGGGGTAGGCGACGGGCGTGGGAGTAGGATTTTTTTTGTTAAATTTATATATATATAATTTATTTTTTGTAATTTTTTAATTATTTACATACAATATTAAATAATATATTGAATTCAACCCGTTCATTTTGTGCAAATTCAATAATTGAGATTAATTGATTAGATCCGACGATCATTATATAGTAAAAAAAAAAATCCAACAGTCATTAAAATAGCAAATAATATATAATAAAAAGAGCATAACGATCGTATAAAAAAATTAACACCGTTAAGTCAATTTAACGAGAGGAGAAAGTAAGCTACATTTAACAAAATAGAGGGGGGTTTTCGTCTAATTTTTAAAATTATAGGAGCTTTTAGCCGAGTTTTTAATACACACGAGGATTTTATGTTATTTAGCCCTAAATTTAATCATATACCTTTGTGAAATATAGGTATGGTCTCGGAATGTCTGATTAGTGTAATGTAGTGTTTGGGTAAATTTTTATTATTTTATAGAAAGTGTACTTATAATTACAACTACAATTTCAATATGTATACTTATAATTGTGCAATAAACATAAAATATTTATGTAATTAGACTTAATCTCAAAATACTAAGAAACATCAGACATAAAATGTTTAAATTCTCGAGTTCTTGTATGGATGAATTTGAAAATGAAATGGGAAGGAGACTATATTCCTACCATTGCTCGTGAACTCATGAAATATTCAATATTCACAAGAGCCCATAAATAAAATAAAATATGGCAAAAAAAGAAGGTTAAATATTATCTTATTTACTAAGCAAGTGATTAATGAGTGATGGTGATGGGTCATTTTCAAGCCATGAGATTTGATTTAACACTTAAACAACCATAATCACACAATTGAACATGAGATGAGAGATCTCCAAATCCAATTTTGTCTTTTCTTTTCTTTTGTTTTCTTGTAATTTTTATTAATTAATGCTCACCTTCATCTTCAAATTTGTAATGCTCACATGCATATTAAAATTCCCAACTAATAGTCAAGCAAAGAGACAAAACATATGAAGCTAAGGAAGATAGCATAGTCCAGTACCTACAATGAATAGAGCAACTAAAAGTAATGTTCAAAAGTTTTTAGCTCATATAAGTCCCCAGGAAAGAAAATACTAAGGCTAATTATCTGTCTAAAGTAGCCAATATTTTAAAAGATTGTAGAACTCGACAAATTACTGTACAATATTTGTCGGGCCTAGCGAACCCTAGAGATTCAGGTTGTCCTCCTTGGGGGGACTGGAAAACACCCATTTTGTGTTGGTTAAAAAAAGGGCACCTCTTGGGAGATCAGTAGGAGACCATCAGACTTAAGGCATGAGCTTCCCATTTTTTACGTCAAATGGGACATGCTTTATAAGAAGTCATTTACACACCCCTTATTAAGATGCATGTCCCAGGAACAAAGATGACACGTACTAAAAGATATCCATAGCGGATGCTGTGGAGCTCATGTAGGAACCTGGATTCCGGTCAACAAAGCTCTAAGGGCTGGTTATTTTTGGCCCACCATAAAATAAGGCGCTAAGGAACTAGAGGACAAATGTGAGCAATGCCAGAAAACTCCACTTCATACACCAATTGACGGAGCCTCTAACCACCTTGCTTTTTCCTTGCCCCTTCTCTCAGTGGCGTATGGATATAATAAGACCGTTTCTTTGGCTCTAGGATACAGAAAATTTCTATTGATAGCCATTGACTATTTTTTGGAATAGGTGGAAGTAGAGCCCCTTGCACGAATCCCGGAGGGGGAGGTCATGAAATTTATATGAAAAAGTATCATATGTTGCTTTGGGCTCCCTCCAGAAATAATTCAGACAACAGCCGACAATTCCAATGGCTTCAAATACAGGATTGGTGTAAGAGCCTACACATCAAGCAAAGTTTTACCTTGGTAGCTCACCCATAAGCCAACGGGCAAGCAGAAGTCACCAACCGCATACGAGTACAAGGAATCAAGAGAAGGTTAGAACGAGTTAGAGGGAATCGGGCAGAATTAATCAGCATCCTCTTAGCTTACCGAACCACCTTAAGAGGTTCAACGGGAAAAGCCCCTTTACCTAAGTATATGGGACAGAAGCCATCATCCCCGCTAAAATAGGGATGGTTTCTCACCTGGTCATACACTATTCGAAAAGTAACATAAAAACCTAGATCTTATCGAATAAATATTGGAGAAAACCTTCTTATCAATAACGGTATAAAGCATGATGATCGATTCTCACAATAAGAGAGTAAATCCCCAAAACTTCCAAATGGGGGATTTAGTTCTTCAGAAGGTGATACATCGAAACTAGTTGGCAAATTAGATCCCAACTAGGAGGGGTTGTACATGGTCACAGGAATACTAGGCTATAGGGGTTACCAGTTAGAAGACATGGAAGGACAATCCCTGCGATCATAAAATATACATAACCTCAAGAGATTTTACATCTAACCCAGGCAGGCATATCTCTCTTAAAAAATGACATGCCCCCTCAGGCAGGCATCCCTCTCTCATAAAGTAAGAAGCATCCCTCTCAAAAAATAAACCTTCCGCCAGGCAGACATCCCTAAGACCTGCCCCCCAGATAGGCATCCTTTCCAAAAAAATAAACCTCACCCCCCAGGCAGACGTTCTTCTAAAAAAGGTAAGTAATTCTCATAAAACCTTTTTAAAAAATTAAAAGATACTCTCATCTAATGCCCCATTATCTTACCAATATTACTTGAAAATAAGCCTGGTAAAGGAGAGGCATACTAAAAAAATCTTGTATCTAAACAAGCATGATCATTATACCCCAAGCCCTAGTTTCCGGAATAGGCATTCATCCAGAGTACCCTTGTGACCCTAACAATAGAGGTCCATCAAAGCCCAAGGAAGAGTGGTACTTCAGATGCACAAATATAGGTAACCCTATCTCATTCATCATAAAAAATTTCAAGTAAATTCTCTCTTCTTTTATCATTCCCTATGGAAAGAACATAAAATACATAAACATGACAGGACAAAGCTAGGTAGCTAGTCTCGCTCGCCAGTAACCCAAGAAAATATGCAGGCAGTAGGCTTTCAAGGCAAATATATGAAAGTAATAACCCAACAAAATATGCAGATGGCAATCCTTCAATATAAACATATTAAGGTAAAAATATAATGTACTGAAAGTCCGCTAGCTAGACCTGCAGGGGGTAGGCAAAGCCCCAATAATAAAAAAATAGAAAGAAATTGTCTCATCCCGACCCTTAGGGGAATAACAAAGAACGGAAAAATTATTTTCAAGGAGAAAGAAAGGAGTACAGACATTTTTGCCCCACAAAGGAGGTCTTCTCATTACTCTTGGTAGGCTCTTGCTCGGACAAGGGAGGGGTATCTCTAGTAACAGGCTCCTCAGAGGGGATTGGGGCGTTGTCAGTAATGGGGCTCTGAAGGTCCTCCCCCTAGGATCTCTGTCTCCATAACTTCAGGTGCACCGGTCGAAGGACAATCCCACACCTCTATTTCGATCGTCCGAAGTAGATAGTCTAGATCGTCATCTAAAAAATATTTTTCGATATTTCATGAATTGGTAAAAATCTTGTTTAGGGTGGACAAGAGACAATCATCTATTTTACATGAATTAGTTGGGGATCTAGGAAGCAGGAGCATGGGGATTAGTAAAAGGATTGGGAGTGCCATCCAGGACCACCTTGATGTTTAGAAAGTTGTCTCTTCGCCTATTGGAGGATACCTATAGGCCGCAAATTGCTCCCATCAGGCCAAAAAGCCATATCTTAGGACAACTATCCTTGCCATCTTCCCCTGAAACTCCTCAGATTTTTTGTACTCGGGGAGGCGGTTCTATTAATATGATTCTTAATACTGCTGGCTCTCAATGGAGTTGGGGAAGTCCAAGCGAGCCCACTTTGCTGCCTTCAATAACAGCTCTGATTGAATCTCCTTCATAGTTAATAACTCAATCTGCAGCTTTTTACCTTCCTTATCAGCCGCTGATACCTCCCACAGCCTAAGTCTTGGCCTCCTTTAACTTGGCATTTTCAGCCAGCAAATGCTCCACCATTTCCTCTAACCTCCTCCCCTGACCGTCCCTTGGGAGAAGAGGGGGTGCAGTCTGAGGATGGGATAGAAACTTTTGAAACACCACCACCGCCTTGAAAAATATGAAACAAAAAATTATAAATAGGAAAAGGGTCGACTTAAAAGTGAAAATAGCTCACCTTAGAAACACGGGAGGTTAACATCTTATCCAGATCTTCCTTAGGCAAAACAGAAAAGGAGCACTTATCTCCAGGAGTGGGCACCCACCCTAAAAATTTTAGAAAGCGGTAAACGGGGGAACTCCTGTAGAAAGATATCCTGAAGAGCTCCCCCTCCCCCTCTTGGAAGATCCCCCTAGGGTTGAAGAAACAGGATGTTTCCCTTTTAACTCATTGGAGGGGCCCTAGAAGAAGGAGTAGCTGTAGAACAACCCCCTAGGCTTCCTAAAGCATGATCCTTGAGCAACTTATCAAACATGATTTTCTCCATGAAGAGAAACAAGCAAAGGTTAACCAACATAATCCAAATACCTAAAATAAAATTCAGAAAAACAATATTGAATACTCGAAGGCTCCCCCAGAGGGGTGGTCCTAGGACTCGCTCTGAAATCATAAATGAGCCACTTGTCTATCAAGTCTCGACAATCATAAGTATGATCATTTAATTTTTCCAACAGAAAAGAAAAAGGTGGTGGTCCTATCCCTTATAGCAAAAGAAGCAGCATAGGAAAATCATAAATCCATCTAATGGGGAAGACCTACAGGGTAGGGGAAGAACATAGATAAAGCTATCTTTCTAGTTGTTAGGAGTACTGGGGGCAACCAGAAAATGCAACCCACGACGAGGACACTTGGCTTAGACCTCTTTAACTGAAAATATTGGAAAAAACTTTTTCCTGAATAGGGGCTCTAAAACCAAAGTAACATGGCAAAACTAGCCACTAGATAGAAGGCGTAGGTCCCATTGATTAAGAGGGACTTGAAAATGATGGTCGACATCCTCGTAGAAATGAGGGATAGGGAAAAGAACGCTTGCCCTCAGTTAGGCAGTGAAAAAACACAAATAATTGGGTGAGGGGAATCCGACTAACTATTGGGGGAAGGGATATAAATAGTATAATCTAAAAGAATCCCATACTCCAGTAGAAGGCAGACATCGACAAGCTTGAGGGAAGAGGGGGGCAAAGTCCCCCACAGCAGGGCCAGACATCCTCTCTTTCTCATCGCTCCTCACCCTTGGTTCCTTTTTTCCTCCTCTCCAAGGGACCATCCTCCTCGTTCTCCCTAACATCCTCATCCTCCTCCTCTGAGAAATCATCCAATAAGCGGTGAGGAGTAGTAGTGGCCTTCATTAGGCTCCACTTCGGGCCTTACCAAAGGCCTAAAAGCCAAGCCCGTCCCCCCAAAAGTGGCCTTAGAGGATCATCACCGATCACCCGTTCGCCCATAGACCTCACAAACTCATCCAAGGAAGCCATAAATAAAACTTAAAATCTAAAAGAAGAAGAAAACCCAAAAAGAAGATGAAAGAGTTAAGTAAAAGAAAGAAACTTACGAAAATAAGATGAAGAGTTGGCAAAAGGCAGAACCTCCAGAGCTAAAAACCTCTCTCAAAATCGGGGGAGGGGGGGGAATAAGTGGGAAAGATGCTGCTAAAGGAAGGAGATGAAGAGGATGGGGATGGTTAATTACGAGGTCAAGTGAGGGGAGATTACTAAGGATGTGGGAAAAGCGCAAAGGTGCTTAACATTCCCCCATTAGGATCAGGTGCTGGTGGACACTTGCATGCTCCCCAAAATAGGCTAGACCCTAGCCATCAAACCATATCTGACAGAACAGATCTTGAAATTCGAGGGGGATGTTCCCCAATTCCTTTAGGAGTAAGGATAACCCCGTCAAGAAGATCCTCCTTGGTAGAGGTAGAGGCATCCCTTTCACCAAAAGAAATTCTCTACTCGAAGGAGGATTGGGTGAGCATTATCCTCCTTAAAAGGGGGGGGGGGGAGACTGAATGATGTGGCCATAAACGAGCAACCCAATTTTTAGCCTATGTACCAGCCTAACAATAGACCTTGGAGGCCCAATGGGGCACCAGACTCTAAGGAGCTTTCCTCAAACTAAGGCCTAAATGAGACAAGGCCCAGGAAGAAAATTGCTGACCCGACGAGGACTCAAGAATCCCAACACTGTTCTATCCACCAGAAGGAACTTGTCCAGGTGATTAGAAATTATTCATTCAGGAAGTGATGAGGATGCCCATATGGTCGAAACCTCGGAAGAGAGGGACTCCTATTTAACTGGGATTCCTCAACCAAGGGTGGACTCTTTTGAACCTCTCCAACCAACACTAGGATGAGGAGGAGACTTATTTGTTAGCAACAGCCTCCCAGACTCCCTGGGGAGCAAGACTCTTCCTCGGCCGGGGACTGCGAGTATAAAAGTAGGTTTAGCGCCCTCAAGTGGGGGTCATTTTTTTTCAAGCATACACAAACAATTTCTGCCATACACACTCGTTTCACTCACTCTTTCAACATAACCTACTATCTTATTTTTGTGCTTTCTCTTTTAACATTATTCTTCCAATATTATATGCAGACTTGTGTATTGGAGCGATAACATTTTTTTACAGGTTCTCATTTTTAGGCTTGCAAAGAACTCATCCTACCAAGAAGCTCAAGTCCACAGACTATTCTATCCGTATGCTTTTTGCATGCATTAGATTGAATTTGCTATTTTTAATTATTTTTGTATTTTTATATTAATTTATTATATACATATAATGTAAATATATTTATGCAATTTATTTTACTTAAGAAAAAAATTAATGTAGTTTATATATAAAATAAAAAATATAAATCCAATCTAATTTAATAAGCACAATATTAAAAGAGAAAGCCTTTTTGTCTCCTCCCTACTCCAGCCCACTAGCCTATATCAATGGATTACTATTATATCCCTCTCCAACTATTATTTTCCTCTCAGGTCATGTTTACCTTGGTTGATATTAGGGATATCCGTAGGTAGAGTGAGACTCAATCTAAATTCATAGACTAATTTAAAATTTTATTTTCAGATCCAATAAATATTATTAGACCCAAATCTAGATCCAAACTTATTAAAAAATAAAAATTAGGTTTGAGTTGGATCTCTATGTATCAGTACTCATGGGTTTATCGATTCAATTTGAACCCAAAAAAATTTTAGACTCATAAAATTATTTATTGTGTAATTCTTTAACCAAGTATATTTTTTTATCAATAAATAATTGGATATCTAGTTATTTAAATATATTGAATATGATAGCAATATTTTCCAGACATCTTGATAGGCAATAATATTTGGTTGAAGCAATAAAATTGAAGATTAATGTTCTATAATATTAATCCGATTGTCACTAAATATGTAGTTTAATATTTTTATTAAATTATTTTTTAAACGATATGATAAATGATATATATTTTTTTTAAAAAAAGTCTATCGAGAAAGAGTTATTATGGATTAGGTCCCAATAATCCTAAATTTAGTGATAAATTATGGATAAAAATAAAAATAAAAAAGAAAGATTAAAAATATATTATAAAATCTAATGCATATTGCTCATGGTAATTTTGATCATAATTATCTTATCTTAAATAAAAATATCGAATATTATTCAATAAATAAGAAGAAGGAAAAAAAGAATCGAAAAATGGGACTAGGCCCTATCTGGACCCAAAAAATCAATCTAAAACAATGGCATTTGGTGTTAAGGGGTTTGAGGATTATTCAATAGAATGGAATTCTTTCGGGGTGATTTGAATAAGATAAGACTCTACCCATTGCCGATACCAACCCAACTCGATATGACTTGATGGGTTGTGGTAGTAGTGAATACAATCTTCATCTTCTTCCATACCTCAGATGCTATGTTTCAATTTTCGATTCTAGTATTGAGCGAAAGGTTACACCTAGAGGTAGTGTCCATATCTCAAGTATGAGAAAGTTATGACAAAAGGCTCATTTCTTGTTCAACCATTCACCATTTAAGAAGCTAACAAAATTTTTATATTTTGTTAAACTCAGTCTGAAATGAGGATATGCAATTGTGATAATTCATCAAATTGATCCAGTTGTATGCCACATCATCCGTATTTCATGCAAACAGGAATAGAACCTACCACATTTAGTAGAAAAATCGTTTATCCAGTTGTATGCCAAATCGTCCTTATTAAAGTGTAATTAATATTCTTTGAGGCCTTGTTTACTAAGGTCCGTTCGGCTCGATTTGAATCCCACGCATGTAGGTGGGATTCTTATTTGAACGGTCCAATGATTGTGGCAAATTAAAATATTCAAATAAGCAAATGAATGCTTACATAACGTGGGACAAGACGTTTTGTCTTATTTCTAGCAAATAAGTAAAATTACTTTATTATCCTTATGAGCAGATGTGCTTATTAATATAGGTTCCATTCATCGCTGTACTATTATAAAAGAAAATTCATTGATCGTACCAGTTTTCTATTGTCTCATTTTACCTTTTCATTCATTTTATTCTTTCAAAAAATTACTCATAAATATTTTTTTAATTATTTTATAATTATATTTTTTTTTCCTCTCAACCCACTACTCGATTTTTCTCTCCCATGTTTTTTGCCCTCATAAACTTTCATAATTCTAATAAACAGCTTAACAAAATTCCTACCAATGCAAACGGCAATCCATATTCCATCCCAATACCAACTGATAAACCAGGCCGGAAAGTATTTAGCTACCATAGAACGATTAGATAAATCCGGAAAACATACACTATGTTTGGATTCATGTTTTTTTATTTTTTGAAATAAGATAAAACACACCCAATATTTATTTTTATATTTTAACACCCTATCTGTGTGTCTTTTTTATTTTTCAACTTTCTATATATGTTATATATAAACTTATATATATAATATAAAACAGACATGATTTAACAATAAACAGTAATTTTTATTTTTCAAAAATACAATATTAAACATATGATATTTATATATAAAAAATATGATTTGACAATGAACAGTAACTTTTTTCTCCTAAATCCCAATATTAAACCTACACCACTTATTTTAAAATAGTTTAAATTCCTTCAAAACACAAATCCAAACATACCATCTATTTTCAACACACACTTACTTATCTCTATTTTGCTTTCTGTATCTCCACAATACAAAACAAAACACTTTTAAAAACACAAATCCAAACATTATGTTACGATAATCTTTTTGAGTATCTTTCATTATTTAACTACACTTTTTACAAATCACATAAGAAAACAAAACGGGCGCATATCATCGTCGTTTTGATATGACAACATTGTATAACATACAAGTGAAATAAAAGATCCAACATGGGGAAGACAAAGTACCAAAAGATGAATATGATCGAAAGAGTCTGAACTGCAGTTTCATCGAGAGAATTGCTAGTAAATAAAACTGGGAATAATGCATTTAAGAAAACTTGTTCTCACTACATATAAAAGTTTGTTCTCAATTCTTGCAGTTACATTATTACTCTCCTTCATATTCCCATTATTCTGCTCCCCACTAACCCTCTCAAACATGGGATCAACATAGAAGCATATAACGAAGAAATTGCAGCAACGATGGGAGACGAGATACGGCAACCAGCAAACTGGGTATCCGCCTTATAACCGGGACTTTGCCGGATCTGTCATTAAACTCTATATGAACAGAAATAATGTACATCAGCATACAATCACTGGCTTGAATGGAGTGCAGAATAGAGTTATAGAATCTCACCAGAGGAGCACCCTTTGCGGCTCGTTCGGCCAAATACGAGCAGGGCTTGAAGAATCCTCCGTAAGACTTTGACCACTCTTCCAGTCGTGCACAAATGTATTTCGATCCCAGAGTGTCGGCCCAGAAAATGATACCTCCCCTGGTTAATGTGTTAAAAGATTACGTAAATATGGTTCTGTGTTTGAGGAGTTGTTTCCCCAAATGATACAGTGAACGAACCTGTAAGGAGGAAACCCCATTCCCATGACAGCTGATATGTCGAGATCAGCAGCTTTTACGGCAATGCCCTCAGCAAGTACTCGGCATGCCTCGTTCACAACTGGAAAGAATATCATCTCCACGATATCCTTATTTGACATTTTCGTTAACTGAACACAAGCTCATCCACAACAAAATTAGATGACTATAAACACACACACACGCACGTGCACGACTTAATTCATGATGTAAGATGTGGGGGTAACCTTAGGGTCGATGGTAACACCGGAAAGCT
Source organism: Sesamum indicum (assembly GCF_000512975.1). Classification (NCBI taxonomy): domain Eukaryota; kingdom Viridiplantae; phylum Streptophyta; class Magnoliopsida; order Lamiales; family Pedaliaceae; genus Sesamum; species Sesamum indicum. The sequence continues at coordinate 707,848 of NC_026147.1, read as the reverse complement.
CTCTGGCCTTCTCAATGTATCTTTTTATTTCCGGATCAGGGCTCGCCTTGCGCTTCTCGTCGTAGACATAGAACCCCTTGCGAGTAGTTTCGCCTAAAGCAAGTTGATTTTTGGAATAGACAGCATTTTTGCTCGTTAAAACTTGAAATGAAATAACTTTAGCTGGAAATAAGTTTTTATATTAGAAGAGAGATTTACCTGCTCTCTTGTCCTCTTGCATGAGCGGTATCAGCATCGACTTGTAAGTTCTTTCTGGGAAATTCAGAACAAATTGTCCCCCAGTAGCAATTGCAACACCAAAACCAACAAGGTCGCACAATCTAATAACATGTAATGAAACAATCAATCATGATGCTTAAAATTCAATTATTTACGTATTAAAAGCCACAAAGGTGATTTGGAGTGCTCTAGGTCTGTTTGTACATTAGAAGTCTACCTGAATGGACCCATAGGCATCCCGAAATTGGTAATCGCACGATCAATCTGATAAACATCTGTACCACGTTCGACGAGCAGAAGAGCAGCTTGAGTGTAAGGGAAGAACATTCTGTTGACGGCAAAGCCCGTGCAATTTCCAACTACAACAGGCGTCTTCTTTATTTTCTTCCCAACATCCAATAAGTCTACAATTACTTGAGGAGAAGTCTTCTGAGTGCGGACAATTTCTAAAAGCGGCATCACGTGAGCCGGACTGCAATAGTTATAAAACAAGATTTACATCCCATGATATATGCAAGGGCGGAAACTTGAAGATCCCTTCAACTTTTTACCTGAAAAAATGTGCTCCAATAATACGATCCTGAGACCTCGTTTTCTCTCCAATCAAATTGAGGTCAATAGTAGAAGTGTTACTACCAAGAATGCAGTGTGGAGGACAGAATTTCTCAAGATCCGAGAATATTTGCTGCTTCAAGGATACATTCTCAATCACCGCCTACTCACAAGTCAGGAACGAGTATCAATGAAGAGTTCACCTAAAAACAGCAGAGATTCGGGACAGATACAAATTGATATATACTTCAATGTACCTCAATAACCATGTCTACATCTCTAAAGCTTTCATAATCGAGAACACCTTTGAGCAAAGAAAGAGTCTTTTCGAACTTCTCTTGGCTCATTTGCCCTTTCTTGACACGGCTTTGCAGATTTCCTGATAGACATAAATACAAGTCAAAATGGAGATATACAGATACTTAATTAGCATGGTTGGTAATGTCAAGACAAGAAATTGGCCAGCAGACTCACCTTTTACTCTACCAATCCCAGCTTGCAAGAACTTATCATTGACTTCTTTCAGGATAACTTGGTAATTTGAAAGAATCAATGCCGTTGCTATTCCAGAGCCCATAAGCCCTCCACCAAGTATAGCAACCTTCTTGATGCTCCTTGGTTTCAACCCTAGATCAGTGACACCTGGTACCTGTTCACAAGTAGAGAGAAAGGCCCCAGTAAATTCATAGCTTCAGGTCGAAAACAATAAGCGATCAGAGGATCAAAGAAGATATTTTGGGAAGATTTACAAAGAGACAATCATTCACCAACAACATACTTGCATCGTCCAAAATTCCTACTCTACTAATGTTAATCTGAAAGGATCACTTTAAGTGATGAAACTCAAAAAGTAACTAGCATAAATTCATAATCACATATTAACCAGTTCTGGAAGCTTAAAAGAAAGTAATGTAGAAAAAAACGCGGGTCTATATCCAGAATTATAATCCCAATATCTCGTCATGCTAGACATGGAACATACAGAGCATGCAGATACCAGCTTGTGATCTGAACTCTATAAATGATACACTAACCCTTATGAACATCATCAAAAGGCTTGCAATCATATAAAAAACAGTTCAGACAAGGAGTGAGAGCTGGAAATTGTTCTTAATTTAATAATAGAACATTTATTTCATGGTTATAGTTTAGATCCTTCTAAATGCATTGAAATTGATGCTGAAAAAGAATGGAACTTCTCTCAACCTTTGTGGTGCCACGCTGGGCGAAGAAAATATGAACCAAGCTCTTGCAAGTATCTGATTCCAGGAGGGCTTGAAATGCTTCAGCTTCCTGATAAAAGTAGATATTCACATATCTTAGAAAGATTCTAGCAACACGAGTTCAAGAGTATAGCATCGGAACAGAAGATACCTTCCAGAGACCAGCACGAGCACCAGAAACAATACCCTCCTCGATAACATCAATGCAAACTAATGGATGCTTGAGGTTTGGAGCCCGTTTGCGGGTCTGAGCTCGAGCAAATTTTAGTATTTCCCTTGCTTCGCCTAGAGGTTCTAACTTGTCAGTTTTGTAAAAAGTGATAACCCAAGGTCTTCTCCGCTCCAAAATATCAAGAGCCCATTGACGAGCAGTATTCACCAATTCATTTGGTGAAGCAAGAGCATCCACAAGGCCTAAATTTAAGGCCTCCTCCCCTTTCACAGGCTTTGATGTCTATGCAAGAAAGAGAAACACAAAATATAAATAGATCGTAGATGCGAAACAGAAAAAGGTCAAGCTTGCAAATTGGAAATACTAGACCAGTTCATACACAAATTCGAAGCTTACCAGCATCATTTCAAGGGCCTTAGCTATACCTACGAGGCGTGGAAGTGCCTGTGTTCCTGAAACAAATAACAACTGTAACATTCTACTAAAAACTGCTCCAGTAAGCTTTAGCTACAACTCACAAATTGTAGAAAGTCAAAATGACAACACCAGACATCAACTAAACTTGGCTACTCATTGGCCCACTGTACCCCACAAGAGCTCTTCTTTAATTGTTGCGTTTATTGGAAATTGAAAGTTGTATTCAGCAGATTTTATCAAGTTAGTGAGTTATAGCATACCTCCAAATCCAGGAATTATCCCAAGCTGCAGCTCAGGTAATCCTAATTGAGCAGTGGGGGTAGATATACGTGCATGACAGGCCTGAATCAAGAAATAAAAGTCATCTCACGAATAAGAAAAGTGTTTCAACGGAAACAGATGGTAGAACTTACCATTGCAACCTCTAATCCTCCACCCAGGGCAAGACCATCAACGGCAGCCACAAAGGGCTTTTTTGCAGCTGAAAACAACGTATCCCGTGAATTGAACAAAAATGATGATTAACACAAAACCAAAATAAGAAAAGACCCTGTTTGATGGAAAACATTTCCAGACTTTGAAAGGAGAAGAAAATCTCAACAACATACCTGCCACAACATCATTGAGAATCTCCACAGATACAAAACCAGGCTTTGGAGCTTGGACTGTGATCAAACAGGGCACTAGCTCAGACATAATTCTTAAGCAACAAATTGAGAAAATGACTCAAACAGTACAACGTACCACTTTTGTCTTGAATTTTCCCAAATGCACTAATATCAAAACCACCAGAAAACTTTCCTTGTGCACCTGCTCAACATGAAAAGCAAACCCCTCATACATCACCCATCCCAAGTGTTCAATGAGGCAATGCCTAAATAGTTTATTTCTGTTTACCTGTGATAACAACTGCCTTCACATCATCTCTTCTCAATGCCTGCTCACAGGTTTCTTTTAAGCTGTTCAACACTGAATACAGAACAAATCAAAGGCGTAAGTGTTTGCTCGAAAGGCTCAGATCAATCATCCATCAATTTACCTCACAGAGCCTAAGTTACTTCACAACTAAATTGTCAACATCAATTATCAAGCATGCCTTTGTCTTGAAGAAATTTTTCGCGACCATCAACTTTATTACACTAGTAACACTTCAACCGATTCCTCTTACAGCTAAAACATCCAAAGCATAAACTTTGGCAAACATGTAAAACATACAAGGCGAGCAACGCACTTCTGTAGTAACAATCCACCATACTAACTTCTCCCATGAAAATGCAAACTTGAACCTAAAATTCTTAACCCTAATCATTTCAATAAATTCAAAAAGCAGCTCTTAAACTCCAATCAAGGCATTTGATACCCAAAGCATTAAACAATCTAAAAACACTCTCCAGCTACCTTAAACAAAAACTGGAAAAAGAAAATTACCAAACTTCTTTCTTTCTTTCTGTTTTTTCTGTTTTTTTTTTTTTTTGAGCCCCAAAAGCTAAAGTTTCACACACAAGGTAAAACTTATAAACCCATGATCAATCATAATTAGATCTCCACAATGAAATACATATTCCTTCTGATCCACAAACAAATATTTTTAATAAAAAAAAGAAACAAACATGAATTAACATTACTCACAGAGATGATAAGTAGCAGCACAATTCAGAAAGAACCCATCAAAGAAGAACCAAAATCAAGACTCATAAGACAAAAAAGATCTGAATTTTTCAAAAACAATTCAAACTTTAGAATCAGATTACCATCAAATGAAAGAGAATTGACAGGCGGGTTGATGATGGTGATGATGGCAACCCCATCAGCTCCCACATCAAGAGTCGTCCTTCCCTTTGCGCTGTTCATTTCCCCCCTTTTTTTTTGTTTCCCACTGCTTTCTCCAACACTCTGCTAAAATTACTGATTTTTACTTTCAAGAGAAAAGGGATCTTTCTGGAAAGATGAACGTTGTGGATATTTATTGTGACAAGAATGCAAGGAAGATAGAGGTGTCGTGCCCGGGAGTGTGAACAGTGACGTTGGGGTGCGGTTTGGATTGTTAATCAAGATATAGATAACCTTGTTATATATATATATGCTGTATGTATACATAAATACACCTACTGATTGGTATGTGTGTGTGTATTTGTAATGTTATCCTGATAAACGATAATTATTATTGCCGCTGTGTCTTCTTTCTGCATTGTTCACGGTCGAGGGAAGAAATTGAACACCACGAAATTGCAATTATAAAAAAAATTGAATTTTGAAATTCACATGTTTTGTATTTTCATCTTAAAGCTCTAAATTATTTCTTAAATTAGGGTGTGTGGCACATTCAAATATTAATTTAAAATATAAGTAATATAATTTTTACTTTTTTTAAAATATACATTTTAATTAAATAAATAAAAATATTGAAAAGATAGAAATTGTGAGTATTTAGATAAAGTAGGGAAACAAAAAGAAACGTGAAAATTTCGAGGGAGAGAGATAATTGGGAGTTGAGAAAAGGAAAAAAATAAGGATAAATTGCATAACACCCCCTATATTTTAGTAAAATAGCATGAAATTTTTATATATTAATTTTATAAGCAACAAACCTCTGTATTATTTAAAATACGGTAAAAAAGCCTCTCCCATACAGAAACTATATAGTGTTTGACATTCTCAAATTGCGCATGTGGGCTTCATTTTTTTACCTTTTTGAGAGTTACTCTATGTATGCAAATACCATTTTTACCCCATTTTGATCCTTTATGTATATTTTAATAGATTATATATTATTAATTATTATTTAATCTAAATATATTTTAATAAATTATGTTTATTTATGAAATATATAAATCAAATTCCAAAACACCTGGAAAATATAAAAATTTGAAAATTGTAAATTTAAATTTAAAGTTCATAATACAAAAATATAATATACTTAATTTTATATAATTTATATATTTTTATTTAAATTAATTATGTACTAATATATAATTATATATTTTAATTATTTTATTTCTATTTTATTTTTAAAAAAATAAAATGATTTTTTTTTCCCTCTGCCTCCCCTCACCTCCTGCCGCCATTGATGGCGGTCACCATTCCCATCACCTTCGATCTGGGCAACAGCGGTGGCCTAGACAAGTGTTCGACGGCCATCACCCAATCAATTAAAGTGTTCAAATTTAATTAAGGTAAAATCAATAGGCCAAAATTCACAAAATCACAAATAACAAAATATCACTTACAGCCTAGTTGAGGCCTACTAGCCAAATTGAGCTGGTCCGCCAACTAATTGCGCTCAGAGACATGTTAGCAAGTGATAAGCATACCATGTGGAGTTTCTGGATTAGGTCACACCGACCTCTAACTAGGACATAGATATATATATTTGGATCAATGATATCCCACGTAAATAGCTTACTAAGAGTTTGTCGATATTCATATCATAATCTACTAATTCTCCAATTGTCTCATCCCGTTCCTATAATGGAGATATAATTATTTATTGGTTGTTAAAGACGAACTCATTATGCTGGTTAATTGTTAACTTCTTTTTAAGGTTAGGCAGTACGAGATAGTTTTTATCTGTAGTATTTGTCGTATATTTGTTACACTATTTTATTATTTTAATTTTAATATGAACTAGTTAAAGCATTAGAAAAAATTATTTGTTTAGTCCTTGAAATTTGCTTGCTATTAATTTTAGTTTTTTAAATTTACTCATTTTAATTTTAATCCGGTAACTTTCAAAATTGCTTAATTTTAGTTCTTTGACTCAATTTCGGACAATTTTACCTCTACGCAACTTTTCAAGAGCAATTTTAATCCATATATATTCATTAATTTTGCATTTCGTAACTAATGCTCGCCTAAAATGGTGTAAGAGTTCAGATTTATTGAAAAAATATTTATTTATATTACACTTAAAGTATAATCATCGACTATTAGCCTTTTATCATCAAAACTAATAGATAAAGGACTAAATCTAATATTGTTAAAGATAAAAAATCAAAATAAATTCAAACCAAAGTCATAAGATCAATTTTTTTCCTAATATAAAATTCAAATATAATTGTCCAATCTAATAAAAAAAATAATTTAATAGTAATTTAGTATGACAAATAATAAATATACGTCGGGAGCAATATAAATACATATAATTAATTCAAGCGGTACGTAAATGTTACATTTTATAAAGAAATGAATTTTTTTTCCTATTTTCTAAATACAAAAAAAATTTAGTCGAATTTTTAAAATATCGAGAAGTTTACATAATTTAAATTTTTATTAATATAGGGGGTGAATGCAATTTCTCATAATGGAAGGGGTAAAATGTATTTAACCCTATTTTCTATCTCCTGTATTAGTAGCCCTGGACTATTACAACCAACCTGAAGGATCCATAGTACTTTGCTCATTAATTATTTATGACATTAATTAATTAATTTCATATACCAAAGAGAGTGATATCCACGCGTCCCGAGCGCGTCGCAATTTCCTCTTTGATGTACGGTCACTGATACGTAGGCTTTTTCAATTTATACGGTTTTGTGTTTTGGAGAGCTGCGGACGGTGTTTATGGACCGGTTGTGATTTCCAACGAATTACCATCTGTTTAATACCAAGCGTATTGACGTGTCGTTATATGATTCAAGACGAAAGTTCCCGTTAAGCGGGGGGGCACATGCAAGTGTATTTTAACAATTCTTGGGATAATCTTTTGAATTAATTTTGGAGGTTAGAAGTATGGGAGAAGGTGATATTTCCTATGCGCACGCTTTTCAAGGCTATCTATCATTCCACGTTTACAAATTATATATTAATTATTTTTGGGTAAATTATAATTATTTTTTTAGAATTTAATATAATTAAGAATATCTTTTATTATTTATATTTAATAAAATTATATTATTTTCGAGGTTTGAAATTGTCGATTTGGAGTCAGTTGCACTTTTTTTTTTAAAAAAGAATAAACAAATCGAATGAGATCGATAGAAAAATTATAAAAAAATTATCCATTTAATCCTCAAAAAAATTTAAAAATATTTAAAAAAATAAGTAAGCTCATAATTTATAGTCCATACTCCATAAACTTCGATCAATTTACTACAAAAAAATGTATGCAAATTTATGAAGACTAACAAATTTGACTAATTAATGGACGATCGTTAAAACTAAGTTGATATTCGAATTTTTAAATAATAAGAGAGTATTTATAATTATGTTAAATTTTAGTAAAACTTATTGTAATTTACCATAATTTGTACTATACGTATATTTCTCTAAAAGAACTAATAAAGACATTACATTGGGAAATTAAATGTGCTATTTATTATTGGCAACTAATTTATAGTCTGGCTTTGTTTAGGGTGTGTACAGTTTGGTAAACAGATTGAATCGTACCAATATCGAAAGTTTGGTTGGATATTTGGTAATTAATTTTGATAAAATTTCGATATTCAATATGATATGATTTGGTATTTAGTAATTAATTTTGAAAAAAAATTGGTTTGATATTTGATAATTAATTTTGAAAAAATTCGATATTCAGTATGATATGATTTGGTATTTGGTAATTAATTTTGAAAAAATTCGATATTCAGTATGATATAGGTAATTAGTGTTGGTATACATCACTAGGGGTGGCAGATTCGCAAGCCAGCTCGATTTTGAACTCGACTCGAGCTCGCAAAATTCAAGCTCTAGCTCAATTGTGCCTGTTCATGAGCTCGCGAGCTCTTTTTATTTTTTTTTATTTTTTATATATATTTTTATTTTTGAATTTTTTATATATTAAATTTTATATTTTATATTTGATCAATTTTATAATCAAAATTGACCATATATTATAATTATTAATCAATATCATATATTTTATTTTGAATAAAAATAAATTATGGTATTTTTTTTATACATTTAATTTTATACAAAAATAAATTTAATCAGCAACTTAGTAAATTATAATATTTTTTGTAATTAAAATTATTATTTAATATGACATATATAAACTTTATATTATATTTTTAATATATATTTGTAGTACGTTATAATTTTTTTAAATTGACAAGTAATTCACTTATGATTTTTTTATACTATTTTGGAGTTTTATATTATTATCAGGACACATACTATGCATTATGCAATCTATTTATTATTTATAGATTTATGTCAAAATTTAGTGATTCATATGAATTAATCTAAAAATAATGATAATGATAATAATAGTGATGGTTGAACAATTTTAATTATTTTAATTATTATTTTATTATATATAATGAGATCAAAAAATTTAATTAATAATTACGATATCTTAAAATCTGGAGACTGGATGTACACCAAATTTATATATATATAAGACCGTGTCCATTAGATCATATCAGACGGTTTGATTTAAAATCACATGGCCTGATTCTACGATATATCGACTTGAATGATTATTCTTATGTTCCGAGTACTATATCTTGACATCCGTATAACTAATAACTCTAAAACTTTATCAAGTGTATTTTTCTGTAAGTTTGGTCATATCTAACGGTCTGATCTGAATTTTGATGGTCCAATTAACCATGTTGTTCAACAATGTAAGATGATAGTTACATCAATGTAATATTAACATTTATAAATATATAAATTTACTGCAAATTGTGAACATATATTAATCTCACCTATAAAATATTTTTATATATTTCAATTGCATTATTTCAGATAATTGATACTTTCCCAATAACTTTAAACTATTCAGAATGATTCTTTTTTTTTTTTTTGTATAATTTACTAATTATATTACTACTAAACTAATCAGTAGTTTATATTTTTATAACAATATTTCGTACTATATTTTGGTATATTTATAATATAGTATACATTATACAATCTATTTTATTACTTATAAATTTATGTAAAAAAATTGGTGATTCCCATTATTTAATCTAATAATAATAATAATAATAATAATAATAATAATAATAATAATAATAATAATATAGCATGTATTATACAATCTATTATTATTACTTATAAAAATATGTAAAATATTGGTGATTTTCATAATTTAATATAATAATAATAATAAATAAATAAATAAATAAATAAAAATCAGTTTGAGCTTGAGCTCGAGCTCAACATATAGGAGTCGAGCTCATCAGTTCGAGCTCGACTTGTTGCACCCTTATATATTATTGTCTTTGTTTTCTTATTCAATTTGGTATTCAGTAAGCTATTTTAAAGTACTCGATTCGATTTACCCAGCCAACGCCCCTAAGTTTGGCCCGTACAAGTGTTTCTATACTTATATTTTAATTTATTTAAAGATATTTGTTGGATGCTTCGTATAAAATAATTCTGTTTTCCTTAAAGGGTAGTGTATCATTCCAATTAAATATAAAGAAACTAGAAATATATATTGTCATAATTTTCAAACTTTACATTTATGCGAGTAAAAAATATTTGAGTTCAATAGGTCACGTTCAAGTCCCGATTGCTTTTAAGTACTTGTACTACAATAAGATTTAGGAAAAGGGAACTCGTGAAACAAAGATGGATACTCGTATGTTTACGTCAGTATAAAAATACTAATTGTCTTAATTTATTAGTTAAGGTTAACATGAAGGTTCCAAAAACAAGTTCGAGGTGGGGTCATGGGTTCTAGCCTCACCAAACGTGTTGGTATTTGTCTCACTTTATGTATATTATTATTAGTACTATGGTGATGTATTCGATTGAATTCAGATATTATTTAGTGTATCGAAATGAGTTATTCAGTAAACGAAAAGATGAGAATGAAAATTGACATAATGACATTATGTGAAAGATGGTAAGAAATACTACAACGAAGAGTGAAGGTTAGGTGAAGTATGCTGAATGGTCCCCCTTCTCACTGATCTCAGAGGAATTGGTTGTAGGAAGGGTTTGTGAGTGTTTTAGAAAAATACTGTTTTATTAGTTTTTTATTTTAAAAAAATACTTTTGAGATATTTGAGATGTCAACTTCTATTTCTGAAATTGCTATAAAAAATATTTTTAAGCCAAAAGTTAAGAGGTGCTTCTAGCTGTTTTGATTTTTTTCATAAATAAATCCAACTTTTTATTTGGACAACTTTGCCCTCATTTTCATATATAATATAAGGGCAAGATTGTTCAAAAATTTAATTATAAGGGGTAAATGTTATATTTATTAATTTAAGAGGGGTAAATGTTACATCAAGAATAGTTTAGGGGGCAAAATATATTTTACCCCAATTATTATTAACAAAACACAAGTACAAATATAAGTGAAAATAATATCTCTTTAACCTAAGTAGACAAAACAATCTTTAGTCAACTATAAAATTTATTGTTTTTCAAAATTTATTATAAAGTTTGTTTCAAAAGTATTTTTTCCCAAAACACAGTCCATTTAGGTGTTGTTTGCGTTTCACTTTTTTAACACGCTACCAACATTTGATTTTTTATATTATTTTTTATTAAAAAATCATTTTTTTCAAAAGCAGAAATTTGTACAAACACTCCTATCGTTGATCGTGTTGATCTTCATCTCCTTCAACCACGTGGTCCAATAGATTCACAAGTTTTTCCTATCAACAATAATATTGTCATAAACATGTTCTTCTATTTTATTGAATTGTGTGATTTTTAAAATTTGTTTTACTCAAATAGAAGTATTTGAATTGAATGGAAATTATGCTCTATTCTTCTTTTTATTTTACATTTGATAGGGGAAATACAATAAATACATTTTAAAGAACAAAATTGTCCTCTAACAATATGAAAATGTCAAAATACTCTATAGATCCGCATCTTTTTTAGCCTAATTCGTCTAACTCGAATTATCAGATTTTGATATCCGACCCATGTGATGGCTATTTACAGGACATATGATTAATGCGGACTCTGACGTATAAGTTTTATACTTTGGGGGGCCATTCACAAATATCCATTTATGATACTAGAATTGTCCTATGTGACTCCTATAATCTCGAACGAACTCTGACTTTATGATCAGAGGGTTTAGTTGAAGGCCACATTGGCAAACCTAATCTTTATGTACAGGCCGACCTCATCCATTTAGATCAAATTAATGGACCCTAATTTAGAAGGCATTCATGTCAACACCAAATTATTGCCAGATCATCACTAAGTCTTGAGTACCTTGACCCGAATCAATATTGTTGTAATATATAGAAGGATAATATATATAGGGAAAAAGTATTATTTTAGTCCGCTGAGTATGCCTAATTTTAATTTTAGTCCGATAACTATGTCCATTTTTGTTTAGGTCCAGTAACTTATGAAATTGCTTACTTTTAGTTCTCTAGCAGATTTTTGGACAATTTTATCCCTATGCAACTTTTGAAAGGCAGTTTTAGTCCATATGCACTCATAGGGGTAAAATTATCCGAAAATCTGCCAGATGACTAAAAGTAAGCAATTCCGTAAGTTACTGGACCTAAACAAAAATGGACATAGTTATCGGACTAAAATTAAAATTAGGCATACTTAGCGAACTAAAATTAAAATTAGGCATACTTAGCGAACTAAAATAATACCTTTCCCTATATATAGAAATAAATTATCTTGTTGACGTGGATAAGAAATGTAGAGTAGAGAGAATATGAAAAATAAGCACAATTTTACCAATTTCCCCAATGTCCTTTTCTATTCATACCTTTATGATATTTATAGGCCTTTCATGCAAGGATGATATCAATATTGTTGTTAATGCTTTTTAGGTGAAAAATCTCCTCTATCCCTAAATAAATATGGATGTGGTCTACAATTTTTTAGGTATTCTTTTGATTTAGTCAACATTGGTTTACTTCTATCCAATTAATCCATATAATTACAATTAGGGATTTTATTTAGGATTTTCCCTTTTTACTATATGATGTTTAATTTTCTCATCATAAAGTCCCTCAACTTTCAACTTCTTTATGAAAATTTGGGAGTTTTAAGGGATTTTTTGTTTCTCGTGACTTTATTAATTGTGTTAACTCTTGGGTAAATTTGATCCCTAACGTGCACGAGAATCTTGATATCAGAATCAAAACCCATTCTCGTTGATAGAAGTGAACTATGGAGAAAAAATAATTGAATTTATAAAAATTAAAAAGATACAGGATTAAAATGTTATTTTAAAAAATTAAAGGACAAAAACGTCAAATAACATAATCTATAGGATCAAAAATACATTTAACCCGTATTTACACGCTTACGTACTCATAAAGATACATATGACCAACTATTCTCAATATTTTTGCATTGTCTATTCCATTTTATATATACATGCCATGTATACAAAAATGATGTCATTTATTTTATTTATTTTTTTTTATATACATGGCATGCATATATTAAATGGAATAGACAATACTACATTATTTAAAACCAAAAATCCAATCCGACCATCCAAAAAGATGACAAGAAAATTGCACATAAGTGAAATGACAAAACTACTCGGAGAGGGGGGGGGGGGTGGAAGAGGACTAAAATGAAAAGGTCATATACAAAATGTAGCAAGGGTAGAAAAGGAATTTCCTGGGCCTTTGCCACTGCGGGAAGAAGTGGTGGTGGTGGTGGGCAGTTGCGGTGGTGGTTTCATGGCAGCCAATGAGCAGTTGTACTCTCTCGTGGTACAACCACTCTTTGCAGTGGTAGTGTTAGTCTCTTCTTCGTCCATGAACATCTGCCTGCACCTGCACTCCACGCTGCAAAATGCCCTGTCCCCTCTACATATTCAAGTACAGTACAATATTTATTAGTAATAATTCATTGTTTTTAACAAAAAAAAAAAAAACCCTTATTTTGAAAAAGAAATGAAATAAGATAATAATAGCCAATATCATAATTAAAGTTCTGGATATGATCCCAAAACAAGATTATAACTCATTATATAGGAAAAATTGTATTTTACGTCTCATAAATTAGTCATTTTTCTAATTTTGTTTTCAATTTTTTTTTTTAGTTTGTAGTTTGTAGTTCAAAACTTTAACTTCGTTAAATTTCTGAGAAAACATCAGTCAACGTCCCTCAACACTTAACGGAGCTTGTGCGCTGCATCTGATGTTTTCTCCAAAAATTTAACGAAATAAGACTTGGGACTGAAATTGCAAAAAAATTTGAGTTGTGGGATGCAAATAACAAAATCAATAACAATGAGACTAAAATGTCAAAGTGCTAATTAATGGGGATGTAAAATGCAATTTTTCCTCACTATATATATATAATGTAAGCAAACGTTCACATCGATTTGAAAGGTTTAAGCAATATATATGCCCCAGTGACTCTTCATTCTAGCAATACGTCTTTTTAGGGTAAACTCGTAAGACTCATACGAAGCTACAACCGACAATAACTCGCGCAATAGGGTAGCAATCGAGGCGCGAGCCGTATTAATATGTTTTGATTTGCTGATTTGATTTGCCCAATTCCAAAAGAAAGATTGTCTGTACAGCAGAAAAAGGTTGTAAGAATTGGGACAAACATGGATCAAACCCTAGCTAGCTTACTTGTACATGTAGATGTCTTTGGCAGGCAAGAGCTTCTGCTTGCAGAGGAAACAATGATCAAGAAACGCAGCTGAACTACTACATAGGCTTTTCCTTCTTACAAAACCAGGAGAGGAGGGTGCTACAGCTGGTAACTTTATCATGATGCTTCCTTTGCTGCTGCTGCTCATCACTAACTGTGGAGCTTTCTTTGCAGATTGGTCCCTGTAGTTTTCCAATATTACACTAAGTCCCACCATTTCATGCATCTTAATTCCCGGCCAGTGCTGGTGGTGGAGGAGGAGGTTTTGCTGATCAGAGGATATATAAAGAAAAAAGTAGTATATGAGAGCTAGCGTAGCCTACGAGCTAACATTACCTGCTTGTTAATTGCCACGTAAATGGAAATTTTACGTATATATAAATGATTAAAATTAAATTATAATGTTTTGTTATAATTAATTATATTATGATTAAAAATAAAAAATCACACTTTACTAATTGATTACAGCTGTGCATCAGCTATTAATTATTATTTCTGCAAATAAGATCAAAATATTAGTTACAATTAAATAAAAACCATAGTTACCATTTTGGGACAATTAAAATCATAGTAAAATATTAATTAACTGTGGTTGTAATTTAAATAACTCATAATCATGACAAAAAATATTTATCATATATAGTTGAATAAATTAAATTTTTATATCAATTTTATCTAATCATGGTTATTAATAATTATTTACGGTTGATTTGAGTCTGTAGCCATTAGAAATGCAGACAATAGTAATTTTTTTTTTTCTAGTGGATTTATATTTCACTTATGGTTAAATTAGAAATTAATTCTTTAAAAATTATCCATTTACAACCATTTAATTATATGGAATTTATATTAAAAAGATATTAATAATACCAATTTGAATATTCAATGTGATTGAATTTTGGAGTGAATTTAGCCTTATTCATGCCATTCACTAAGGGAAATTCTTTATCAAATTGAATTTGATCAATTGTAGATGCAATTAGTTATTTTTTAATTAAATATAAATAAATCACATAATAAATATATTATATACTATTATTTCATGAACTTAAGAACTTTGTATTCAATATTTCTCATTCTTCATCACATTGTAAGGCACTTTATTAATTTGAATTGTTATGGTTCGAGTTTTGGTTTATTAAGTTTTAAATATTGTATGTGTATTTAAAGAAAATATATTTAATTTGAATTGAAGCCCAAAGTCACTTATTAATTTTTAACAATTAATTATCATAAAAATACCCTACAAAAAATGGCTTAATAGCAATGGGAATAAACGAGTCAGCGTCGAACAAATTAACAAGTAAAATTCTCATTGTTAATCTATATTATAAAATACAAAAAATTACTTGCTAATGAATTTAGCAACAAAAATTATTTTCTAATAAATTATTTAATATATATATATACATATATATTAGCAACGAAATTTTTATTACTAATTTGTTCGATATTGAATTTAATATTAAATTTTTTCGCAACTATTAAACTATTTTCTTATAGTGATAAACAACGTCCAACGAGCAGAACATTTAACTGAATATCTTGAAATTATAAACTCTCGATTTTATTACTTGATCTGGACCTCATTTTTACGCCGTTCTAATTTATTACGTTTTTATTTACTTCTATATGAATAATTAGGCTAGATTTTTTTTTTAATCTTTAAAATAGGATAAAAGCTGGCTACCAAACCCCTTAGGCTTAAACTTAATTATGAATTATTTTTCATAAAAATAAGATATTATCATTGGCCACTTAATCATATGATTCCTAGAGCTTATACTAAAGAGACATTTCAACTCTCTATATATGTAGCATTTGGATAGACATTGTTGAATAATAATTAATTAGCTAGATTGACCATCTCCTACACTTTCACATCTCATAGACTTTTGATTGCTTGGGGAACTGTCTATGTACTATAATTGAGGTTTTTCACTTATTATTAATTAAGTTTTATGGAGATGAAGAGAGAAAAACAAAGATAAATAAGTGCGTGTTAGAGATAGTATGTATGTTCGGATTTGTTTTTGGAGATAATTTAAAATAAGTTCTGTATGTTTAATGTTGTGTTTTGGGAGACAAAAATTACTATTCATTCTCAAATCATGTCTTTTTTATATATATTTATGTATATGTGTGTGTATATATATTTATATGTATTTATGCTAAAATAGTTAAAAACATCCAAATAAAGTGTTTTTGAATTATAACAAATATTGGGTATGTTTTGACTCGTCGTGGAGATAACTTGAAAATGAAACCAAATACAATGATTTTCTCTCTCGCGCGCACATATATATATATATATATATATATATATATTGGAGTGGGATAATTATGAGCCCAAATAGTTAGGGGGAGCATTTGGAAAGAGGGTCTTTATTTATGATTGTTTTAGAGTATAATATTCAAAAAAAAAAATTAATAAAGCCAAGAAATATATTGTTAAGATTAATAATATATAGAGAAAAAGAATATTATTGAAAAAAAATCGAGTGTGAAAGGCATCATACGTTATAATCAAGAAAGGACTAAGATTGGAAATTTGGAAACTTAATTTTGCAACAATATAAAAACAATAGGATATTAAATTAAATATAATTTTTCGAAGCAAAAGTAATAAAATAAAATAACGATTCTTTTTTTTATATATAGTTTTTAATAAAATAAAACCACGATACCGTAAGGTTAGAAAATTGGAAAATAATGAAATTCAAACACAAAATCTGTCATATATTGAATAAAATTAAACATTAAAAATACATTTCATGCAATTTTTTTTCATTTAATTAGAAAATAGACAAATTGCATTTCCTACTCATCAAGTTGCCACATAATTTCTCCATAATCCCCACATATGCTTAATAATTTGTCTTTTATTGATCAGGGACAAAATAATACATCCCTAACCACATCCCAAATCTATTATTTTTATTTGATTCCAAATAAAATTTTAAATAAAAAAAATTTAAAATGATAATTTTATTATATTTAAATTATTAAATATCACTCCTAAAATAGCAAGTGAAAAATAATTTTATATATAGATCGTATCTAAATTATAAATTTGAGGAAAATTTGAAAGATAATTTTTTTTTTATCAAATTTAGAAGGGAAAAGTATTATTTTAGTCCGTTAAGTATGCCTAATTTTAATTTTAGTCCGATAGCTATGTCTATTTTTGTTTAGGTCCAGTGACTTACGAAATTGCTTACTTTTAGTCCTCTGACAGATTTTCGAACAATTTTACCCCTATGAGGGCATATGGACTAAAACTGCCTTTCAAAGTTGTATAGGGGTAAACTTGTCCGAAAATTTATCAGAGGACTAAAAGTAAGCAATTTCATAAGTTACTGGACCTAAACAAAAATGGACATAATTATTGGACTAAAATTAAAATTAGACATATTTAGCAGACTAAAATAATACTTTTCCCAA
The DNA here is from genome assembly GCF_000512975.1 of Sesamum indicum. Lineage (NCBI taxonomy): Eukaryota > Viridiplantae > Streptophyta > Magnoliopsida > Lamiales > Pedaliaceae > Sesamum > Sesamum indicum. Next base: position 690,313 of record NC_026147.1, on the reverse strand, counting down.
CTTAGAATAAGGAGAGTACTATACATAAAGGAGACCCCACTTAATTAAAAGGTTATTTAAAGTCAATAAAGGCAAGAATTTGGTTGTAAGAACAAGTAACACCTATGTGCCACATCTACCCACTCAACCTTATCATAAACAATTGGATATACATCCAAACATGAACTAGAAAATTTGCAAGTTATTTCAGTTTCATACATAGATATTATGTCATTACTCAACCTTTTTCTTCATTCCTTGTTTGGCCATCACAAATATCATTGGAACACATCAATCTTATCAATCAAGTAGATACAACAATGATTATATATATAAATAATTCGAAGAAATACGATTTTTCGTTATGATCAATATTACCATACATGATCAAAAGAAAATAAAAAAAGCCCGCAAGAAATACAAATTATTTATGGTTGTCACTAGCAGTTATATATTTCTGCAGGTGACGTAAAATATTAGCCATCGTTAAAAATCGTGCTAAAATATTATGATCATAGCTAAAATTGTGTCAAATATTGATTAATAGCATCAAAATTTTAGGTTTTCGCTTTGATTTTGCTTCATGTTGTAAAAAATATTAATTTTTCATAGTTTTTAAATCATATTCATTTATATAGTGTAGCTAGGGAATAACTTGCTTTTTATGTAGTTATAATATGATTTAATTTTGTAATATAATTAATTGCAAGTATATATTGATTGAATAGGTTCATTTCAGTCCCACCACACATATTTGTTTTCAATCAAATCATATGTGTTTGGATTAAGAGCATATATATTTTATGGAGGAAATATATTTTTAGTTTCATAAAATAGGGATTTAATATTTTAATTTTTTATTTTATAAAACTTTTAAAATAGTTCTAAAATTTAAAAATTCAACACATTTAGTCTTTTGTTTGGAATTTTGAAAATGATCCCAAATTTACAAAAACTCGACAAATTTAGTTCTCTATTTTATGGGACTAAATGTGTCTAATTTTTTAATTTTGGGATCATTCTAAAAATTTCGTAAAATAAAAAATAAAAAATATCGAACCCCCTTCTCTATCAAACTAAAAATATAATTTCACCTATTTTAATTTATGAAAGTAACTCTTGTAAACATATAACATCATTTGGAAGAATATTTTGCCACTCACCATTAAAGTCATTCCAAACAAGTACAAGAATTTGAACTCCAAGAAACTATATACCTTTTCTATCTTGTTTTGTAATTTTCTACAATTATTCCAAAATTTCACACTTATGGGATAATATTGAATTTGTAGGTGCCCATCACTTCAACAAGTGTAGTTGATAGAATGTACCAACTTATTCCTCTTATGGAGAATGAAATAAATCAAGATTGATAAAGGTTTTGTCCAACTTTTTGAATGTAGCAAATTATGTTCCTACTCGTGAACGTGAATGACGTGACATACAGTTGGACCGATCTTATCCTATGAAACCTACTTTACCAAAGAACTTGGGAGTATCCACTCATTTATGTTGCCTTTGTTTCTTCGCGCGTTTCATCACATAACCTACTGAATTCCATGCATTTCATATGTATTTTTGCTTGATTACTGTCAAAATTATTACTGATTTAAGCATCGAATTGCTAATTAGTATTTTATAGGTTAATTCCCTAAAAAATTTTAGGATTCTCGATCGACCCTTCAATATTTTATCATATTTTAAAACTCCGATACCCATAAGACTATCTTCTCAAGTTTGATGGTGGATAATTTAGTTCTTTACTTCAATATATTGGAGGTATCTTCAATATCAAGAACTTTACTGGAAATTAATATACAAGATTAAGTACTTCTATTTTACGAAAACTTTATATTTTATTGTCGATAAAGGTAAACAATATAAAAAATAAACCATAAAATTGTATAATGTAGATAAATGAGATTAACATCTTGATACTTTTCACATTTAATGTTAGAAAATCTTAGAACAAAAAAAAAAATTTGAAAAAAAATAATGGGGTTAAATTTTGAATATAAGAAAAGATAAGGGGTCAAAGTGGCAATTTTTAGGTTTCGCAGCCAAAGAGTAATGAGTGGAAAAACCAATACATCGGACTTTTCATTTTTCACTAGATTGGGCCCCATCTTGTAATTGACATCATCATTTGGACTATTGTGAATTATTGGGCCACGTTTGTGTGGTTATAAGGACTGTTGGTGCACTGGGCCCATTCCCATGTTGATATCACCCATAAATTGGATACAGTATTGAAGGCGTGTTTGGTTGGTGATAGCGATAGAAAATAACATGAGACAAAAATTAAAAAAAAAAAAAAAAAAGAGATAAAGCTATGTTTGGATAAAAGAATTTCAAATGACTCCAAATCCATACTAAATGAATTTGCAATTCAACACTGTGAAATATTACAAAATAGGAATCCAAAATTTTGAAATCCTTTATAACATGATGGGAGTTTTTCCTGACACGCAATCATATGATAAATGATCCAAGTGCCCTTGAGAGAGAATTGACAAGCAGAATACATGTACATGTTTTTCATGTAAGTTATCCATAGCTACCAACAGAAAATTCTAGTCGAACCAAATTTGATTAAATTTGATAATTACCTTACTCTTTCACTAAATTTTATTCCTAGTGTGCAGAATATATGGAAAAACGACATTATTGGAGTGCCTATGTACGCGATTACGCGGAAACTAAAAGCTAAGCCAATATTCCGACAGCAACAGCGCAATAAAGGAGATCTTTCGGAGAATGTACGACTGGCTAAAGGATTTCTTGAAGAAGCACAGATCTTGGTTAGCTCGGATAGATAAAACGACCTCTTTCTACTCCTGAAACACTGTTGTCGTTTGGTATACGCCAAGGCGGTAAAATGGAACAAATCATGCTACAGCAGCGAGCAAAGATGCAATGGATGAAGGATGGGGATCAATGTTCACGAGTCTTCTTTTGCAAGATAGCTCAGCGACATGCCACTCGGAGAATCTTGCAAATAAATGATGAACACGGGACCACCTACTCAGAGCCAGGAACGGTTATTCATGAGTTTGTCTCCTTCTATTAGGCTCTGTTAGGCGAAGAAAGATGGAGGCAGGTGATAGATATCCGGTATCTGAGGTCATAGGCTAGACATGTCCTCAATGAGGAGGAAGGGCTTCAGCTCCTTACACCCGTCACTGTAGTTGACGTCAAACAGACAGTGTTTGACATTGCTGAAGATAAAGCACCTGGACCGAATGGGTTCTCATCGAGGTTTTATAAAGCTGCCTGGCCAATCGTGGGTCCGGAGGTTACGAAGACAATCTTGGAGTTCTTTACCACGGGAAAACTGCTGAAGCAAATCAACACCACACTTCCGGCACTTATCCCTAAGGTACATGCCCCTATGATGGTCACAGATTTTCACCCTATTTCGTGTTGTAATATTTTATATAAGATTATTGCCAAACTTATTGTGCAAAAGTTGAGTAGGGTGTTGGATAAGTTGATAAGCCCTTGTCAGGCTCCCTTTATTCTTAGTCGTAGTATTGGAGACAATATACTATTAGCACAAGAACTATTTACAGGCTACAATCAGGCGCGCCTATCTCGTAGATGTACACTGAAAGTGGATATCCGAAAAGCTTATGACATGGTAGAATGGGATTTTCTACTTGCAGTGTTACACCTGTTTTGATTCCCAACTACGTTCATTAGGTGGATAGAGGAGTGTGTCACGACACCCTCGTTTTCTGTCAGGTTGAATGGGAAACCTCATGGTTTCTTTACTGGATTGAGAGGGCTACGGCAGGGGGACCCTTTATCGCCATATCTGTTCGTTCTTGTAATGGAGGTTCTGCATTTGATTCTTTTGTAGATAATTGATCAGGACATGCGTTTTTCTTTTCATTGGAAATGTGAGCCTTCTCGATTATTTCAACTTGGATTTACAGATGATCTGTTGCTGTTCTGCAAAGCTGATATGGACTCTATAGGGGTCTTTAAGCACGAGTGGACCTATTCGTTTCCTGGTCAGGTCTCCGGCTTAATGTGCATAAGAGTCATCTTATCATCTCTCGATCTGCACAAGAGATACGGGAGCAGCTGTTAGAGATGCTCGGCTTCCAAGAAGGGCATCTTCCGATGAGATACTTTCGACTTCCTCTACTTTCCTCTAAATTATCATTAACAGACTGCCAGCCTTTATTATTGAAAATCGATCGACACATTAAAGGTTGGGAAGGAATGAGATTATCGTATGCTGGGAGGGTATATATTATTAAATCTGTCCTTATGGCGTTAAGTATATATTGGGCTTCTGCATTCATCCTACCTAAAGGTGTTATAAGGGAGATTGAGAAGCGTCTGAGAGCTTTTCTGTGGAAGGGCACAAGAACCAGTGGATATGCCAAAGTAGCATGGAGGGATGTCTGTAGACCGGTGTCGGAGGGGGGTCAGGGCCTACGGGACATCGCAACTTAAAACCGTGCCTTGATGAGCAAGAAGTTGTGTGATGTTGTTCGATGTGATAGAACATCAATCTGGGTAGAATAGTTATATAACGGGCGGCTACATGATAAATCTGTATGAACGGTCACTGACATGGTGGTTCGTGGGGCTGGAGGAAACTCCTTTGATCGATGGTAGACTATCAGATTGGTAATGCGAATTCATTTTATCTGTGGCATGATCCATGGCATCATCTTGGTCCCCTTATTGAGAGATTCCCACAGGGTCCACGTATGCTTGGGCTTCGGACTACGGACAAGCTCAGCAGTGTTATTATAGAGGGGCAATGGCATTGGCCTCTTGTTATGTACATTGAGTGCTTGGAGATTTTGCATGCATTGCCAATAATTCATGGCGAGACATATCGCATTATTTTGCGATTTGAGACGGGACGACTTACAGTTGCATCTCTTTATAGGCTATTGGACCCACCAGGACCCAAGGTAGATTGGTCTTCATTACTCTCGGGTTCTCTGAAGATCCCCAGGCATAATTTCATCGTATGGCTTGTGATTTTGGGAAAACTATCCACAGCTGATAAACCATGGCTATCATACCTAGGCGCCTGTATATTATGTGATGAGGACGCAATGGAGACACATACTCATCTATTCTTTCGATGCCGTTATGCCAGAAACTGCCAAACAGCGATTCGATGGATTGTTCGGTTTGAATGACCTGATAGAGAGTGGTTACGAGACGTTGAGTGGGCTGCAAGGAAATGGAGAGGAAAACATATGGTTAACTTGGCTTATCGTGCACTCCTGGCTGCTTGCATTTACCACATTTGTAGGGAACGAAATTTGAGACACTTTAAGCATACGGAGCGACCACCGAATATAATAGCCACCATTATTGTGGAAGATATTAGACAGAGGATTATTAGTGTTAATTTATCTCGTTCTGCTAGTTCATGTGCGTTATATAGATTATGGAGTATCTCTTGGCCTGTCGAGGAAGAAACCACCAGTTGAGTACTGTTGTACTGTACGATCTTGTTTTATTAATAAAACTTACATTTACCCCCCCAAAAAAAATAATAATGTTTTGACGATGCTAGAAGAAGCTTTGAATGAGACATTCCTCTGTTTTGTTTTATTTCTAACTGTCCAAATGTTCCACACGACTAACATAGGGATGATTTCTCTGAGCTGCTGATGCTGCGATTCCCTCAATTTCCAAGCTTGCATGAAAGTGGTGATGTTTGTGGTGTGTGGCAGAGTGACATTAAGTCTGGCGGCGAAGTAGTTCCAGGCTTGAAGAGCATGTACACTATCAAGAAACAAATGTTCAACTGATTTTATATCAGAACATCAGCAGCACTTGGATGCCAAAGAATACCTCTTTTCTGAAATCTGTTGGCTACTGGGATCCAGGAATTGAACAGTCTCCAAACGAAGATGGAAATGGTGAGGAGAATTAGTGGAGACCATATATGTTCCCATGCTGACTTGGTTGAAAACTTGCCATTTTTTGAAGTGTGATGGGAACAGAAGCCACCATTTCAACAACGTGAGCAGGCAGGAGACTATGCACCTGTAAGATGTCCCACTCAAAATTAAGACATAAATGGTTCACTAGAACAAATGTTGTATCTTCATGCCCAGCCTTATGCCAAAATGAGATAGTTCCATCCCCTAAACTCCAGAACATATTGTTTTAGGCGTTTGATCTAATCTTGCAGAGTTTTCTCCAAATAAGGGAATCATCTTTGTGAATCTAGCATTGCCTGGGTGTTGATCATCACAATATTTGCTGAAGGTGTATTTACAGTCCGAATGTCCACCACAACTTGTATTGATTTCGCACCACTATTAAATATAAAACACAATCCCATTAATTAATCTAAACACTTTGTCATTTTTACACAAAAATTTGTGCAAACTTAAAAATATATATTTTATGCTAAAAATGAAAAATGAAAACACAAAGAATACAAGAAATCATGCAAATCGAACAAGAGTATTAAGGTAACGGACAGAAAACATTATTACCGAACAGGCCTTAACAGATGTACTACTAATGAAGCGCAAGGCACAACACGGTTGGAACGTACAAGTAGTTCTGCGGGCAGTACAACTGAACGATAAAATTGAATTGTCTCTCTTTCTCTGAACCTATACGTACAAGCCGCCGATCGCATATGTGTGCTTCGATCATCAGACCATCGCCGCCCTGTCGTAGCGCACTTTTCGCCAGCAATAGAGCCACTAAAACAACCTTTAAAGCCCCGAGGATGGCGGCGTCAGCATCGGCTTACCAGAAGCTTCTGACCGTCGGCACCAAAATCATCGGCGTCGGCCGTAACTATGCCGCACATGCGAAGGAACTCGGGAATGCCGTGCCTAAGGTATCTATTGGATTTATCTGCATTTTCATGCTGAAATGTTTGGATCCTTTGATTTGATTTGATGCGTTCTTGAAGGAGCCGGTGCTGTTTCTAAAGCCGACGTCGTCGTATCTGGAGAACGGCGCTAAAATCGAGGTGCCGGAGCCGCTAGAGGCGCTGGATCACGAAGTTGAGTTGGCTGTGGTCATCGGTCAACGCGCTCGAGACGTGCCTGAAGCTACGGCCATGGACTATGTTGGAGGTACACACACATACACGCATACATATGTGTGTTAGTGTGTTTTGCAACGCAATAATTTGTTAGCTTGTTTAGTATTCCAATCCTTGGTATATTTCTATTCCTCCCAACATTGTCAAGATGTAGCCAGTTTTGTTATGCGGATCAAATAATTTCGTTGCTGACGGGAAAATGCTCTACTTGTTCAAGACCTGCTAGGGATACCAAAGTAGAAGCCTTTGTGACTTGGTGTCTGGTTCAAGTTTCATGCTGTATTCTTGATATGTCTAGCTAAAGCCAACGCATAAACTGACTCCAAGATCACAATCTCTTTATCCTTCATAAAAACTGAAAGACATAACTGAATAAAGCAATCTCTTATAGACGCCAGAATTCTTGAGACGCTGTAAAGTTCCAACCTTTTTGTCAGATGAAAGTCTGCTAGTTGTCTCATCATCTGAATAGGTTATTGAATGTGTGTGCAACTCTTTTCCGGGTTCCAGGTTATGCTCTTGCTTTGGATATGACGGCAAGGGAGATCCAATCTACTGCTAAGGTTTGTGTAAAGTTAGCATTTTGTAGTGAACCATTTCTGCATCTGTATTATCTAGTTTAGAAGTGCACTTTCACCCTACATCTCAAATAGATGATTTCTTTTCACCATATTTTTCTGCGTGTGTCTTGAATTTTAATATTTTCTTTTGCTTTTAGTGGACCGTCTTTATATTTCTCCTTTTTCTTGTTTTTTTTAACTTGCTTGTAGTTTTTTCACGTTTTCAATTTTCTGCTAAAGTCTGCAGGTCTTCCATGGTCCGTGGCTAAGGGCCAAGATACCTTCACTCCAATCAGTTCTCTTGTAAGAACTCAAACTTTGTACTCTTTGACTTTCATTTCTTGATATATAGTGCTAATTATAGTCAATCTTGCATCTGATTGAAAGTGAGAAGTATGATTGTTCTTTGTTGTCTTAACTTATATTTTGGTAGAAGCATTTAAAGAAAAAGAGGAAAAAAGTATCTGCAGTCTCTGTTATACAAAGGATTTAGCCTAACTCCTGCTTTCTATTGCCTTCCAGAAGATAAGTTTTGTCCTTTTTTTTGGGAAATTGAAAGAAAAGCAATTTCATTTCAAAGAGTAATGGTGGAGGATGAAATTTTGGTCTTGAATCTTAGCTTATGTTATAACACATCTAACTTTGTTCACGTTCATGTTTGTAATCACTTCTTTCTTCTAAACTTCTTTATCCTTAAATTTTTTAACTGTAATTCTGCAGTTACCCAAGTCCATGTTGCCAGACCCTCACAACGTAGAACTGTGGTTAAAGGTACTACCTGTTCTTTACTTGCATCTGCTTCATACTCCAGTGCTGTCAATTCATCCTTTTTCTTGTAGGTTGATGGAGAAATACGGCAGAAAGGATCAACTAGTGATATGATATTTAAGATCCCATTCTTGATTAGCCACATCAGTTCTATCTTTACACTACTTGAGGGTGATGTCATCCTGACAGGTAAAAAGAAAGGCTGATTGCTGCTTGACTCAACTACATGTTTATATGCTAGTCGCAAATTTATATATACCTATACAGTGCCATATATTTAAGTTATTCGTTTGATACTGCTGAATGTCAAGCACGTTAGAGGATATGATGGCTGTAGCCTGCGGTTGCATCAGCTTAAGTAACTACACAACTTTCTCTGTGTCTGATCTGTCAAACACATGAATCATATTGCGGCATTCTTATCTTGTGGCTGTATTTTCTGTACCATCTGCAAGCATTCATATCCTTGTTTATACTGTTAATCCAACTCCAAGATATTAAACTGAATTCTGGCTGCATATCATCCGACTCATCCAATAAGACATTACCAGTAATTTGGATACCTGTCATCCACCCTTCATAACTTTTACATCTGTTGGACCTTCACCTTCTCATTGGGTTCCATGGTGTTATTGTTCTACCATGCAGGGACTCCTCAAGGTGTTGGTCCTGTTAAGGTTGGTCAAAAGATTGAAGCTGGAATAACAGGCCTGTTGGATGTGCACTTTGATGTTGGAAGACGCCATAGGCATTCATGAGCTAAACGCACCCATCGTAACAGCATTCAGGGTTTATATTTTTGTAGAAGCAGGCTGCTGAAGGTCATTGGAATTTGGAAATTATAGATCGTTTGAACGTGTTAAAAACATTTGTTTATTAGCACATCTAGAAGCCAAAATTAGCTTCAATAAGTTATAACTCTATATAACATACATTGAATTCTCAGAATAATTTGAGAGCTTCATACCACTTCTTTACAAGGAAGAAACAAGAACCTAATAACCTGTAAGAGACTAATGATCCTTCTGATGCAACTACATGTGACCGAGTTACAGAGAAACAAATGTTACAGACATCAGCTTTTAATTCGTTATGTCAATGATTTAAGGTTACAGAAAGAATAAGTCACCTTGTCATCGTCATTTTCAATTTATATGGAGATACAGTCAGATTACAGAAAATATATAAGATTGCCTTGTTAAGAGGGCCGGGGTCACCCCACAAAATGCATGTCCAATGGTGCAACTATTCTGGACTTCCGTCTCTTCTTGCCTTCAGGGGTGCATCTGGATCTGCTTTGTTTTCCCAGAGTTACTGAGAATCTGTAACTTGAGGAAGATCCTTGTGGTGATGAATTAGCAGCAGGGCGATTCTCCTTGCCGTTGATTTTGCCTCTCTTTCTAGAAGACTGAAGTGGTACTCCCTTTTTCCTGTCATTACTGAGCAATCGAACATAGAAAGGATTCACATCTGAGTGGCAAGTCGATGTAATATTTGGGCTGCTTCTGACCAGATCAACATCTCCATTGTTCACCTGCACAAAGAAATATGAAGAGAAATCTACAGGTAATCCATGCCAAGCTACGTAATACTTCCCACTTCACCAAATCCAGCAGTACATTAATTGAGAAGCCTAAATTATAAGCTACTGTTTTTTGGATCTAAAGCCATTCCTGAATAAAGGAACACCTTTGTAATACCAAGCAAAGCAACATATGTTTACTAACTTATCTCCTTCAATGAAAAGAAAGGTCAGATTCTTCAATGGAAGGATTACCAATTGCAGAAGAGCAGAAAATGTTCTAGCAACATCATGCTTCTCTTGACCCTTGACTACTTCTCCAAACGACAAGGCATCATTCCCACCATCTCCTTCCACAGATAGCTTGTCCAAAACTCTTTCACCATATTTGTGAATGTCAAATGGGGGACGTGCATCCTGCCATAAATGGCTAATTATCAGAAGATGATGTGAACCTGAAATACTTGGGGAGGGGTGGGAACATTTGCCAAGGATTAAAGTGTTAAAATGAATGCACACTTGTTCTTCCAAGTTCTGCTCAATTCTTTGCTTCCACGTAGAAACCCTGGTGGCCAATTCAGTCTGCTTCTCATTTTCAGCAAGGGTAGCAAGAAGAGCATCCTACAATGATAGGTTTACAAGCATGTATGATATGAGAAAAACTCAACCCCTGTTAATGTTTCTATCTTGCTAATTGAAATTATTGTCTGCACGTAGTAGCAATTACAGTGGTAGATGTGGGTACAAAATAATCATTGCTGGACTTATTCCCTCCAAGAAAAATAGTCTTAGATTATTACTCACATTTTCCTTCATTAGCAATATCTATTGTCATTGTTAATGGAGGAAAGTTGGAAAATATGTTCTTACCAAATGAGACCGGCAAAGGTCTTCAAGATTTGCATGAGCATCTGGATCTTCATGCTGCATAAGTAGAAGACCGACGTATTAGAAGTCCGTGAAGGCATCCTGCTAATGTTTCTGCTTTTAATGCAGAGTAGGTCTAAGCAAATTAGTCAAACCTTTTCTGGACGTGGAGGTACATCTTCACCGTTGAAAGTACCATCAGGTATGTCAAAATCTGGTGGCCCGATATCTGGATCCCCACCATCACATCCATCATCCTCAGTATTGATTTCCAGATTAGAGAAGGCATCGTTTATTTCCCTCTTCCCCACAACTAGTGATTGCCGCAGCTGCAAATAGCAGTTTCGTTTATGAAAGAAATGAAAGCTAAGATGCAAACAAAATACAAAGCAGCAACCTTTTCGTAATGTGAAAGAGATTCTCATTTTCCAAGTTTCTCCGAGACACCATATTTCGCTTCCCAAATTTCAGTTATTGTTTATAAAAGAAAAGAAAGCTAAGATGCAAACAAAATACAAAGCAGCAACCTTTTCGTAATGTGAAAGAGATTGTGAATTTCCAAGTTTTTCCCTTACACCAAATTTTGCTTCCCAAATTTCAATTAACTCGGTGCTAATAGGTCCACGAAGTTTTGCAAGAGGAAATTCCACACTTAAAGAAAGATGTTTCCTGGAACCAATCTCTGGCCTCCTATTGGTGTTCACTGCATGTGGGCAAGAATGAGTTTAGAAGGCAGTATGTGGGAGATACACCAGATTCTTGTAAATTTGATGAAAGCAGAAAAATCCAGAATAACCTCTTTTGTAAGGTTTGACTTTCAAGTTCCCTGGTTCATGCGGATTCAAAGGTTTCCATGGATCGTCATCATCATCAGAATCATCAAAATCTCCAGGTTCTGAATTCCCATCTCGCATTCTAAATCCATCATTGTCTGAAGGAAAATCATAGGCAGGAGGAGAACACCCAGTACTGCAGTAATTAGATTCAAATCCACGATCAACACGAGGTGACTGGGCTAGATTTGCATCCTGTTTCTTTTTAACTGATAACTTGGGTTCATTTCCCTCAGATTGTCTTGATGGTGACTGAAAGCTCTTGCGGCCCTTAGAAGTTGCAGAGCTGGCCCTGTAGACATTACTTTGCCCTTTGCCAACTTTAGAATCAAGAAAATTGTCAACTGCAACAGCATCACAGGGGTCCAGCAGAATGAAATCCCGGTAAAGATCATTCGTGGCTAACTGCAATGATAAAAGAATCTATTATTTTTCAACATGGATATGCAAAAGTTGTCCTACAATGCAACAAGTATGTACCAGATAGGACTCTAGCTCCCCAGCATCACAACCAGAGTCTAAGCAATCACCTTCAAGCACAACTAGATTTGCTGGTGGCCTCACAAAGTGACTGGGTAGCACATCTCTGGAGGTGGCCCTATCCAGCAAATTCTTTGCTTCCACTACACCACGAGTTAATCCAACACATTCAACTCATGCAATATACTATCATTACTGCAAACTACAACGAAATAAACAAACTACCTTGTATGTTATCTAACCCCCAAAATGGATCATCCACTTCATCTTTTGCAGAATGTGCACCACTTGCACCTTGTTCAGCAGATGCGCTTGCTGCTTGATCTTCCTGACTGTTAGAATAATGCCCATTAAACAATAGTTTTCCAACTCGAGTTCAAGGGATAAAACATCCCATATTGAATTTCATCCATAAGATTTCGGGATAGCGAATATGAAAAAATTCCCTATTCACAATAATCTTTTTTCAGCTAGTGGACTTTGGCAACCAGTAGAATTGATACTTTTGCAAATCTATTATTCAAGTAACTAGATACAATATGCATTTTGTAACTAAGATTTCTATCTCATACTAAACATTCACATCCCAGTTTTGCTCCCGAAGAAGCTTCCAAAGAAATTTACGGGTACCAGATCCACCTACAGCTCCGGAAACTGAAATTTTCTATTTGCACAGATACCCCAGGACTTGCAAACTAAAGTAACCAAAGGTTAACATTTGTAGGGTTTTGGATAGGAAATTTTTTTCTTTTACAACATTGAGGAAACCACCCTGATAGACAAACGTATCACTTGTATATTGTTTTCGGTTTACTTTCTGAAGCAATTAAACAGAAATAATCATCTACTTCCCATCACCTCTCCAAAATGAGATTGAAAAGCCAAGCAAGCGGCTTTAGCTTCGCCACATACATCAGTTTGCCATGTTTCCTAAGACGCTAAAGCAAACAAACTCAGTCTAATGCTCCTTTTGAATCCAGTAGATTCCTACACCCTGATGCTACACAATAATATTTACACTCAGATGACCAACCAGAAGCCTTGAAGCCACATCCAAAGAGTTAACCCTTGTTCACCAAGGACACTATGGAAAAGTTTAGAAAATTTAATGGTACTGCTGCAAATCTTGTTTGGCTTTTCCACATACAACACCTTTCTAGCTGCTGCAAATCTTCTTTGAGCTATCGAAGTACAATACCTTACTAGGTAAAAGTTAGCTTAACACTCTCCCTCGAATCTCTTAGGGTGTGGAGAATTGAAGAATGCTCACTCCTTAAGAATTTGAATAACATTCACGAAATTTTGTTATCATAATTCTAGCTCACGCCAAGCTTGCATATGTTAACAATAGAAACCAACAGAAGACAAATAAAATCTTGCCCAAAGCTGTAAAATCAAAAGGCAATAGAGAAAGTATGGAACTTCCACTCCAACGAAAGAGAGCTACACCTTCAAAACCCTCAAACAAAGCCACAAACTACAGAATAATTGAAGAAAAGACAAAAAACATAAAGGAGAAAGAAACCGCACCTTTTCTGGGAAATGAAATCCAAAGCATGCAGAACCAGTGAATACAAATACTCCACCTTCCTACTATACACCTGCACAGATCCCTGAAGCAGCAATGCAGCTAGAAATTCGACCAACACCGAAATCAGTTCATAAATAAGTTCAAAGAGCTAAAAAATTTACCCTCATAAAAATGACTTTCTTTAAGTAAATTAATTTACCTTCCGCAAAATTTACAGAGAATATGGCATCCTCGTCGCTGGAGATATGCCCTGAGCAAATCTTGAGTAAATACTCCTCCAAATTCTTCGCCAAATCAACGGTCCAATTCGACTCGAGGTCGCGAAGAGGCCGTACTGTTTCAAGAAATCTCCCGGAGGAAGACTCAGGATTCTCGCACTCGTTATTCATTTCTTGCACATAAATTCAAACCTTCCATTACAGATACCCCTTCTTTTCCGCTGAGTTATACCACAACAAGAAACCTAGGGCTGGAAAATTGGGGAATTTTGACAACTGGGCTCGTTACTATCTGCTTCTCCAGATGGACAGAAAGAGCATTTGTGTGTGTGTGTGTGTGAGAGAGCGAGAGATAGAGAGAGCGAGAGAGAGAGATTTTGAAAGTTTTGGGTGAAAGCTTTCCCGCTTATGTGAGAGAGAGAGAGAGAGAGAGAGAGAGACATGACAACTGGGCTCGTTACTATCTGCTTCTCCAGATGGACAGAAAGAGCATTTGTGTGTGTGTGTGTGTGAGAGAGCGAGAGATAGAGAGAGCGAGAGAGAGAGATTTTGAAAGTTTTGGGTGAAAGCTTTCCCGCTTATGTGAGAGAGAGAGAGAGAGAGAGAGAGAGAGACAGAGATGGGCTGGGCTGGGCCTCCCATATTAGTCCACTTGTCCTCTCATGTCTGGGCTTTACATTTTCTCTTTTTCTCTCTTCTTTTTTTTAAAGAAAATTATTTATATATTTTCTTCTATTTTGAACCATTAATTAATTTCCAAACTTTGAGTTAATTTAATTTCTCATAAAAATTTCAAATAAAAATGGATTAAACTTTTCCATTATACATTTACTAGACATCGTGGCATGTCGTCTCTGCGTGCATATAATAAATAATTTTCCACATTTTAAAAGTATATTATAAATATTAAATAAATGTATTAAATATATTAATTTTGCAGTTAAGTTAATGTAAAATTTGAAAAGTTGAATAAGTTAGTTATCTTATCAGTTGAAGGGCATTTTTGGAATCACAAAAGAATTGTACAACGGTCTCAAAACTGTCATTTTGCGTCTACAGCACCTCTTTTTTTATAATAGTAAGTTAGGGATAATTACACTTCTCTCCCCTAGAATTTGGTATAATTACATATAGTCCCTCTATTAGTTAAAATTTATCGAATTTTTTTATATTAACAAAAAAATCGAAAAAAAATCTATATTTACCTCCGACTGACTTATTATTGACTTATAATACGTAAAATAAATATATTTCTGACCAAATTATTCTCATATATCTTCATGCATTAATACATCGGAGAAGTTATATCTTCACAGTTATAAAGGTAATTTAGTCCAAAATAAAATATTTGATTTGCAATAAGTCAGTAATAAGTCAATCAACGGTACATATTAATTTTCATTCCATTTTTTTTTATTAACATCAACAAATTCAATGAATTTTGACTAATGGGGGGACTTATTTGTTATATGAAAGCAAATATAAGAAATAGTAGATGTAATTTTTCAAATCATAGAAAGTTTATATATAATTACACCAAATCTGAGGGAAGGGAGTGTAATCATCTCTATAAATTAGGATATTCTTGGACTAAGCTTAAGTATGCTAATCGGGATTTATCTTGCTAATTTAACTTAATTATGTTCTATTTAATATTTAATTAAATTAAATATATTTTCTTGTCGGTCCTATTTTTGGAAACAAGTGTCATCTAGTGCACTATATTATTTGAAAAGAAGTATTCGATTGAACTTAGAATATTTAAAACCATCTACTCCAAAATATGCTTTCCAATTAATCTTATGCTTTTCAATAATCAACAGTGATACCCCTACCTAATTACAGTTCATCTTATAAAAATAATTATTTAATCTGATAAGATAATTTTTATTTTTACTAATATATTATATAACTTTTATGAAAGGCCATATGTCATCAAAATTTTATATTCAATTCTCAATCTTAGTATTTATAAACATAAGGAAAGGAGAGGAATGAAGTTTCTAGTTATTTCAAAATTTTACAAATTCACTGAAAATCTAATACATAAGTAATTATGTAGCTAGGACTTCTAACTCAAGATTTTACTGTTGACCCACCTATTAATACTGATGATTGTCTAGTTACTGTGGCCTATCCTCTGAAAAAAATGCGTGGCAAATGATGAGTTGCCAACTTAATAAATATAACTAATTAGTCTATGTATATGAAGACACAACAAGTAAAGTACAATACAAGGGCACCAACCAATAAATATTTGTCATATAATAACAACAAATATAAGAGTAACATATACCCACTATCATATACTAATCAACGACATTATATTTTATGTTATCGTTTATATTTTTAGGGCCCTGCTCACCTAAGTTGGGGTACATGATTCAATGATTTTGTCTGCCATCAATGTCTCAATCAGTATCATGTAATATACAACACAGGATAACTATTAAATGTGATATCCCCACACCGCTCAGTGTGTAGCATATCAGCACAGGATATCAAAATGAACATGGCATCCTCAAAAACTCATAATAACCATAATGAGTGCGGAAAGTTGTTTTTGGTATGTCTTTCTCTGCAATCCTAACCTGCCAATACCCACACCTCAAATCGATCTTTGAAAATATAGTAGCCCCCTTTAACTAGTTTAGCATATCTTCAATCATCGACAATGAACATTTATTCTTCACTATTACTCTATTAAATTAGCGATAATCAGCGCACAACCTCATATTATCATCTTTCTTCTTACAAATAGCAGTGGAAGCATGTTGGGCACATAACCCACATAGATCCCAGGATCAAAACTTGGCTCTGATAGCACCCAATGTAGCATCCCCTACTTCACTATATTTAATTATCATTATGTCACCCTCTCCTTAATTGCAACTCTTTCTATAAGCATTTTTTTTTTCAACTCATAAAATAAATTATCTTTTGTCAATATAATATATAGATATCACAGGAGATAATAGATATTTCAAAAAATTTATATTTACTCTCTCTCCATATATCCTCATATACATAACCTCGAAGGAAAATAGTGCAACAATCAACAATACAAAAGTTTAAACATAAACCTAGCAAAAAGACTAGTATATGTAATAACCACACAACCAAAAAACTCAGCTTCAAATGTCGCGACTGACCCACCTAATAAGAATAACATCACGGCTCAAGTCCAGTGTGGCTAGTCAGTGTGGCCTATCTCCTGAAAAGTGCGTGGTAAGGAATAAGCTGCCTACTTAATAAGTATAACTAACCAGTCTATATATATCCACACAGGCAACAAGTCACATACAATGCAATCACATCAACTAACAAATATTTGTAACATAGCAACAACAGATGTAAGGAATAATACAAGTCCACAACTGTAAATCAGTCCGTGATATAGTATTTGATGTTTTTGTTTATTTTCTAAGGGCCCTACTTACTCTAATTGGAGTACATCATTTTGCTGATCATTATCATCTATATCAATGTCATATCATATACAATACAGGAACTTGTTGTATGTGATATATCCACACTATCCATCTCAGTGTATATCAATATTAGCACAAAACATCACAACAAATATGGCATCTCCACACCAACTTAGTGTGTAGCTAACAACATAGGATATTCCCTACTACCTAGAATACCCCGGTACTCTTCATGTCATGGTACCTAGTTTAACTAATTTATTTTTCATATCACATCATCAATCATATCACCATCAATCACATTATCGTAAATCATTCACTATGTTCCGACTAGACAAGCACCATCTTTTATTTTAATTCACAACAACAATATCACTAACTTCATCATTCGGTTCTCTATAACAATTATTTTCTCACTAATAACTTTTTCATTCGATTTTATCCAACAATCAATTATACGTCAATGCCTAGTTCTCATGCTCCTCAGCCTGTACTGATGAATCCACTTTACCCAAATTTAGTCCTTGATGAGGGAATTTGCATAATTACCAAAATGCCCCTCGTATTTTGGGCACAAGCACCACACCCAAGGCAGTAATCATGTCTGCACCTATAACTGAGCCTATGACTGAGCTTGGTGGGGCCCACTGCACAGTTGCAGCAGTGGCGGCTGCAGGTCCGACAGAGGGTGACGTGGCGCGCCCTCACTGGAGCCACGTGTGGTGCGCGCAGAGGGTGCCGTACCAGTATAAATACCCTCATTTATGGTATTTTAAATACGTTTTCACTATCTACTTTTACCGCCAATTTTGTGATCTAATTCGATCACGTTACCTTATTTTCGATCCCATCCTTTCTGACTTAAGCATCGGAGGGCCATCGCCGAGGGCCTCTCGGCTAGTCTGACGTTTGCTGTGTTCTCAGGAACCGCCCCAGGTAGCTTGAAAGAGGGAGTCAGCGATCACGACCTAGCGACCCCGATCCGGACATCCTGATTTTTAGCGACCTACATCATTTGGCGCCGTCTGTGGGAAATTGAGGACAAGTCAAAATGGAAGGGACATCAAGACGGGATCAACCAGCAGAAGAGACTCCGAGGAAAGGAGATGAGAGGATGATTCAGATGACGAGAGAAGAATTGCAGCACATGATTGATGAGGCGAGCAGGAAGGCCATTGTTGAGTATGAACGCAGAACGGTGACCCCGGCCAGGGAAGGGGTTAAACGGCAGCTGTTCCAGGAGTTGGAGACGGAACAGCGAAGAGAGACCTTGAGGGCACCAGAAAGAGGTCCGGAGAGAACCTTATCCAATGAAGTGACTAGTAAACGAACCGTGGTAAGCAGGAAAACTGCTGCGAGACAGCCAGCTATCTCGCGCGAAGAGGTGGACAGTGTTGGTAAGCAGATTGAACGACTAGGGAAGCAAATCGAGGAGCTGAAAAAGAGGGGAGAGTTGGTGTCGCAGAATCGGAGCTCGCCCTTCACTAATCGAATATTGCTAGAAGTGGTGGATAACAATTTCCGATTACCCGACCTGCCCAAGTATGATGGAAGCAAGGATCCAAGGGAGCATGTCGCCGCTTTTGACCTGGTGATGAATCTGTACGGCCAGACCGATCCGATCAAGGCAAAACTGTTCGTCACTACGCTGAAGGGAAAAGCTCAGGAGTGGTTCACAAGCTTAGGTAGTGGAACTATTGATTCATATGAACAGTTAATTCATAAGTTCTCTTTTCATTTTGCCAGTAAGAGAAAAGCAAAGAGATCGGCGACCCACCTGTTTACGATCCGGCAGCGGGAGGACGAGACGCTAAAAGCTTTTATGGGGAGGTTCAACAACGAAGTGCTGGAGGTGCAGGACCTAAGGATCGACATGATGGTTAGTATTCTGATCCATGGTTTGCGGAAAGGTCCTTTCGCATCAGCGCTCGCCCGCGACCCGCCTACGGGCACGGAGCAATTAATGGAGATGGCCCAAAAGTATATTGATGAGGAAGAAATGAACGCCATGAAGGATAACTACTGGTCTAGAGATCCGACCAGGATGAAGGGAGAAAGATCGCGAGAAGGAAAACAACGGGCGGAAGGAGATCGCGAGCGGAAAGGACCTTATGTGCCTCGCTACCATAGGTATACCCCATTGACGACCACCAGAGAAAAGGTGATGATGATGGTGGAAAACGAGGACCTCTTGCAGCGACCAGAGAAGATGCGGGATTCCCGTGCAAAAAGGAACTCGAATAGGTACTGCAGGTTCCACAGGGATAGGGGGCATAACACGGAGGATTGCTACCAACTAAAGGACGAGATTGAACGGTTGATAAGACAAGGATATTTTAGACATTTGATTGACAGGAGGGCAGAACAGCGAGATCGCAGTAGATCGCGGAGCCGGGAAAGGCTCCAGAGGGATGAAGCGAGGGCGAGCGGAGCCCGAGACAACGCTCCTAACAAAGGTGTCATCCACACTATCTCGGGAGGACCCACAAGTGGAGATTCAAGCAGAGCAAGGAAAAGATACGCGCGAGAAAGCAGGTGGAAACATGATGGGCTAATGATGCACGTTGAAAAACAGGAGAGCATCATCTTCGGTGACGAGGACTTAAGCGCTGACATGGTGGAACAAAACGACCCAATCGTCATAAAGATGGACATTGCGAACTACCAGGTACATAAGGTATTGATTGATAACGGCAGTTCTGTTGACATTATTTTTAGTGATGTCCTCAGGAAGATGGATTTGGGAGATGTGAAACTAAAGGCCGTACGAACACCCCTAGTTGGGTTCGGGGGGAATGAGATCATCCCAGAAGGTGTAATCGAGTTGCCAGTGTCGCTAGGTGAGGAGCCCAAGAGGAAGACGTGCATGATCTCTTTCCTGGTCGTTGATAGCCCATTCGCGTATAATGTTGTGTTGGGACGACCAGGATTGAACAAGTTTCAAGCGGTGGTATCTACCTTCCATCTGAAGATGAAGTTCCCGACGCCGCAGGGAATTGGGGAAGTCAAGTGCGACCAACGAACGACAAGGCAATGCTATAATCTAGCTGTGAAGCAGGGAGAGTCTAAGAAAGAAAAAAGGAAGGAGGAGGCAAGCCGAGAGACGGCAAAGAGAGGAAAGATGGAAAGGATTGAACCTTCGGGCGAGTATAAGGAGGTAGAGTTGATTTCTGGGAACTTCCAGAAAACGACCAGGATTGGATCGCAGATGACTACAGAAATGGAGACAATGATGATCGACTTCTTACGGAGCAACCACGACCTGTTCGCGTGGAGCCCATCTGATTTTCAAGGTATCAATCCTGAGATTATTGTTCATAGACTAAATATTGACCCACAGGTCAAACCAGTGAAGCAGAAGAAGAGAATTTTCGGGGTCGAGAGGAATAAGATAATCGAAGAAGAGGTCGCCAAGTTGTTGCGTGCTGGTTTTGTTCGAGAAGTCCAATACACGACCTGGCTATCCAATGTTGTGGTGGTCCCTAAAGCGGCAGGAAAATGGAGGATGTGCACGGACTACACAGACCTTAATAAGGCATGCCCTAAAGACCCATACCCGCTGCCAAGGATTGACCTGCTGGTGGATTCAACGACAGGGTGCGCGCTCTTTAGCATGATGGACGCATACCAAGGCTACCATCAAATTTTCACGCGAAGGAAGATGCTGAAAAGACTGCGTTCGTAACCGAAAAGGGAGTATACTGTTATGATGTAATGCCATTCGGGTTAAAGAACGCAGGAGCAACTTACCAAAGATTGGTTAACCGCATGTTCAAGGACCAAATTGGGAACACGATGGAAGTGTACGTGGATGACATGCTGGTCAAAAGTAAGAAGGAGGACGATCACTTGACAAACTTGCGAACAGCTTTCGATATCATGCGATCGTATGGAATGAAGCTGAACCCGTCCAAGTGCACCTTCGGGGTGCGGGGTGGCAAGTTCCTAGGTTACATGGTCAGCGAACGAGGCATTGAAGCGAACCCAGAAAAAATCAAGGCAATTATGCAGCTAGAATCACCAAAATCTATAAAGGAAGTGCAACAGCTGACAGGAAGGATCGCCTCGCTGAACCGTTTCATCGCCAGGTTTGCAGATCGCAACTTACCCTTCTTTAAAATTTTGAGAAAGGTTAACAATTTTGAATGGAATGAAGAATGTGAACGAGCTCTCCAAGAGCTTAAAGTATATTTAACCACCCCGCCCTTGCTCTCTAATCCCATGGTGGGGGAAAAGCTGTACGTGTATTTGGCTGTTTCTGATTATGCAGTGAGCTCAGTGTTAGTTCGCGAAGAAGGAGGCAGGCAGAGCCCGGTATACTATGTGAGTAAGATGCTGCAAGGGGCAGAGAAAAAGTATATCCAGATAGAAAAGCTAGCGCTAGCTTTGGTGATTACGGCAAGGAAGCTGCGACCTTACTTCCAATCCCACCCCATTGTCGTACTAACAAATCACCCTCTGAAGCAGGTTATGGCGAAGCTGGATACATCGGGCAGGATGGTCAAATGGGCCGTGGAGTTGGGGGAGTTTGACATTGAGTTCCAGACAAGGAACGCGATAAAGGCGCAGGTATTTGCCGATTTTTTGGTCGAGTTCGCGGGGGATCAACCACCAAAGGAGGAAAAGTGGCTTTTACACGTAGATGGATCATCGACCTCAAAGAACGGAGGAGCGGGCATTTATCTGCAAGGACCAGCGGGAGTCGAGATCGAGATTGCGGTCCGTTTAGATTTCCCGGCCACTAACAATGAAGCCGAATACGAGGCTCTGATTCAAGGGTTGCAAACGGCAATCGAGTGGAGTTGGGGGAGTTTGACATTGAGTTCCAGACAAGGAACGCGATAAAGGCGCAGGTATTTGCCGATTTTTTGGTCGAGTTCGCGGGGGATCAACCACCAAAGGAGGAAAAGTGGCTTTTACACGTAGATGGATCATCGACCTCAAAGAACGGAGGAGCGGGCATTTATCTGCAAGGACCAGCGGGAGTCGAGATGGCATAAGGCAAATAGATGTGTACACGGACTCACAGCTCGTTGCAATGCAGGTGCAAGGTACGTACGAAACGCGAGAGCGGTCCATGGCACAGTACCAAGCGAGAGTAAAGGAGCTGATGAAGAAATTTGACCGATGCACGATCAGTCAGATACCGAGAGACGAAAATATGCGTGCGGATGCATTGTCACGGTTCGGGTCGCTGATCGAGGGGGTTAGAGAAAGAAAGATCGCTGTGATGGTGAAAACTCGACCAACGATTGAAGAGGCAGAAGTCCACCTGGTCGAGACGGAGGAGTCTTGGAAAACACCCTTTATCAGGTACTTGAAGCATGGAGAACTGCCGGAGGACTTGATTGCGGCAAGGAGATTACAGTTCAAAGCCAATCGATTTACCATGATCGGGGACGACCTATACAAAAGAACCCCGGAAGGCGTTCTACTGAAATGCCTGGATGCGGAAAGAGCGCAGTATGTCTTGAGAGAAA
The DNA here is from genome assembly GCF_000512975.1 of Sesamum indicum. Lineage (NCBI taxonomy): Eukaryota > Viridiplantae > Streptophyta > Magnoliopsida > Lamiales > Pedaliaceae > Sesamum > Sesamum indicum. The sequence continues at coordinate 667,590 of NC_026147.1, read as the reverse complement.
TACATGAAGGCAGTTGCGGAAATCATTCAGGTGGGAGATCGCTGGCACAAAAGATTTTGAGGCAGGGTTATTTCTGGCCTACGGTCGTGGAGGATGCGAAGGATTTTGCCAAGAAATGCGAAAGTTGCCAGAGGTATGCTGGACTGCTGCACTCACCAGCGACCCCTCTCGAACCTCTTAAGGTCGCATGTCCGTTCGATAAATGGGGGATAGATATCGTGGGCCCTTTCCCCCAAGCGGCGGCACAGAAGAAGTTCCTGATCGTGGCGGTCGAATATTTTTCCAAATGGGTCGAGGCTGAGGCTCTCGCCAGGATCTCAGAGAAAGAGGTAATTAATTTTATTTGGAAAAATATCATTTGCAGGTTCGGAATCCCCCGCATTCTTGTATCAGACAATGGAACCCAGTTCCAAGGAAAGAAGATCATGGCGTGGTGCAAAGAACTGAAAATTCAGCAGAATTTCACCGCGGTCGGGAACCCTCAAGCGAACGGTCAGGCAGAGGTCACCAACCGAACCCTGTTGCAACACTTAAAGACCAGGTTGGAAGGAGCGAAAGGGGGATGGGTCGAAGAATTGGTTCCATGAAACCCTGATTGTAAACCTCTCATTGGAAGGAACCTACAAGAATCTCCTAAGCCTTTGCTCAATTTCTTTGATCATGCCCTTCAGTAAAACAAACATTAATGACCAATAAGTGTGGTACGCTGATAGAATTGACTTAATCACTTGAACTCTACCCACAAATGATAGCTGGAGCAAGCCCCATGCATCTATTAACGAAAGTTGGTTCGAGAGGAGAGGGGCCCTCGGTACCGAACAGGGAACTGGCCAACGTAAAACCCAAATATACCTTGCAGCACATCAACAAGGTCAGCAGATTTAGATAATATGAGCTCACTTTTGCCAATGTTGGGATACAAGCCTGGAGGTCCGAAAATTTGTTGCATTTCTTCCTCTAAAATAGATATTGAGTCTGTAGTAGCTTTGCAAAAATAGGGGAATTTCGTCAACAAAGCTCAATATGAATAAGTTCAAGTCCTTGCATCTTCAATGGTGTTGAAAGGTTGTGTTATGGAGTATATGCATCTTAAGAGTAGCATGCAATATTTCCATCACCACAACAAATAGATACAGGGAGATAGGGTTCCTTGCCGAAGACCGCTAGTAATCACCACAAAATATGAAGGCATATAGATGCACACAACTATCTAACCAACAAACTTATTATGAAATCCAACAAGCCTCATTTTCGCAAGCAAAAAATCCCAAACTAATCGTGTCGTAGGCCTTTCTGATTTTGCACTCACACTAGGAGGCAAATGCGATTGATTATAGCCCTAAAATAGTTCTTGTGCTAATAGAATGTTAGCATTAATTTTTTTCCCGGTATAAATGCGTTTTGGCTAGGGTCCACAATTCAACTTAGTGCATTTAGTTCACAAGCACCTTGGGCATAATTTTATATAGGACATTACGGCATATAATAGGTCGGAAATTCGCTAAACTACTTGGTAAGTTGGACCTTAGGTACCAATGTATTCTAGAATTTCCATAAAGAAATTCCATCTTCAATTTTTTCAGAATCTGAAAGTATTCCCTATTGTAATTCGAACTTTCATTCGGTTCCATTCTCTTAAAGAGTCTCCTCTGTTAGTGAAAAGAAATATCTAAATGCAATGTAAATAAATAACTTTCAATAAATTTAGGTTCTGATACCATTCTAGGCGAGCATAATGCAGCAAAATGTGAAAATACCGAAACACGACTAAATTGCTCCTTTTAAAGCTCTAAAGGGGTAAAATCATTCATAAGTTATTCAGATTTAGGCGGACGGCAGCAACTGCCACATTTTAAAAAGTGGGCAAAATTGTCAAGATCAAACTTAAAGTCTTAAAATGCTACCCCAAAGTCACAAGTCAATTTTTGCAATTAACTCCAATTGGCGTGGGTGGGTTTTGTGAATTTCCTTTCTTTACGGGCACTGCTCAACCATATGACCCCAAGCCTCACAACAATCACACTTGAGAGGTAGGCATTCATATAATTCAACCTCTACTTTGCACGCGGTCCCATAGGCTGTGCAATTTTGCTATTAACAGACTGAAAAATCAATCAAATAAAAGATTTGGTTTGTACTGAAAACCAAATTAAAATTTTCGATTAGACTTTATATTACTTTTTTTTATTTTTAAATTTTGGTTATTGGTTGAATTTTAATTTTTTATGCCTGTTAATCAAATCAAAATCAAATTTTTTAAAAATTATATTATGAATATATTTAAATATTATAAAAAAATAATATAGAAATACTAAATATCTTAATATTTGTATTTATAACAAAGAATAATAGTTTATAGTTAATACTTAGTTATTATAATTATATAAATAATTCATAATTAATAAATTGACATTATGTATATATATATATTCTTTTATAGTTTTTGGTTAATTTGGTACAAAAACGTAATCGAATTGAATCAAAGTAAGTTTGATTTGTATGGAACCAAACCAAACCTTCTGGTTCTGTATTTGATACACCATTTCAGCATACTCAAATTTCTATTAATTGAATTTTTGGTTAAGTTCGATTAATCGAATTGAATACTTTAGTCCCCTACCCCTTCTAGGGTAGGAATTCGATAATAGGATTAGTTCGTTGAATAGGTGTGAAAGTGCCCACAAAAAGCTTTATGTTAAATATATTTCTTAGGATGATCTAACAATTAACATCATGGAAAATTCTTGCGTGATTAATTAGGTTTTGGTCGAATCAAATTAATTACAAAGTAAGTGTATCACACTTGTTATATGATTAGTCACTTTTCCTGAATTGAAAACCAATCATACGGTAAGTTATTGCACTTGCCATATAATTGGTTCAAGTTCAGTGAAACCCGATCCAAACTAGAATTTTTTTAAAAACATACTTGATATTCCGAATATAATAAGAAACACAAAAAATAACTAAGATAAAAGAATATATGTTCTTATTTATTAGGAATATTATTTAAACTTGCATCATGGTAGGTACATATGGAACCCCAGAGCCCCTGATCCATTCATCACCTCCAAAGAGTTTTCCTCCGGTCCAGCTCTCAGCCATTTGCGGAGACAATTTCTGGATCCCCTTCCATGTGACCCGGGCCTTTAGATCCGATCCGGGGCCGCGATTTTGGTACTCCGCGTAGTATAGTGTGTCTAGAGCAAAAGTTCCTGCCCATGGCGCCCAGCCCTCTGGTGCAATGAACCCGCCGATGTTGGATTGCATGATAATGGTCCTGGAGAGTAGCTTCCAAGGGCGACCAAGGTAAACCTTGTGGGGTGGTGAAGCTTGGAGTAATGCCGGCTCAGCCACGATGTCGCCATTCTGGATGACGGTAACACCCAGACTGTGGCGCTCGACGCGGCCCTGGGCGGTAATCATACAGGCCTGGTTGGGCCCTGGCTTCCGGACGACGAATTTGCAGTTCTGGAAGAGAGCTAGGGCATCGCCGAAGATGAAGTCGATGGTGCCGGAGATGCTGCAATCACGGTAGTACTGGCGGTAGGTGTGGGCGTAGAGAGTGTCTTGGTAGCCGTCGATGTGGACATTGTAGAAGACGGCGCGGTCACCAGAGACGCGCAGGGCCACGGCTTGGTGCCCCAGAGCACCAGCTGTGTTTTCAAATCCGATGTCCTTTGCTAAGAAGTCGTCGGCGTTGACAGCTGCAAGTGACAAGGAACTTTCAATTTTTTCTCTGTATTTACTTGTGTATTACACAAGATTTGATCTCTAAAGAAATGTGATAATCATAGAACATCGGAGTAATATATGATGAAAGAGATGAAGGTCAAAGAAACTCACCGACGGTGGCCGTGTGGTAGGTCTTAACACCCTCAGCGAAGTTCTTTCTGCCACTAATTCTGGTCTTCAACGGCCCGTCTCCAATCAATACAATTTTGTTCATCTTCTTGGGAATTTGGACATACTCCTTGTACACACCAGCCTTCACATGAATCACGAAGATTTGGTTATTCTTTGGAGGCACAGATGCAATGGCAGCGCTAATCGTGTTGAACTGCCCGCTTCCATCTTGGGCCACCACGGCATTTGGCTTCAAGGATGTTGCTGAAAGAAGATGTCTTCTATTGCTGTCCAAGTTGAAATGGGGTTCTTCACCCGGAGCATAATCGGTGGGGTCACCGCCGTAGCCAATTTTTTCTGACAAGACAACATCTTGGGCCACCCCGGCATTCGGTTTCAACGATGTTGCAGAAAGGAGACGTCTTTTATTGCTGTCCAAGGAGAATTGGGGTTCTTCACCCGGAGCATAATCTGTGGGGTCGCCACCGTATCCAATTTTCTCTGACAGGAGAAGCTTTCGGCTAGCAGCGTTCCCTAATTGCAACGATGAAACCAACGATGACATTTCGTTTACCATGGCGAGACCGTTGCTCGACATCTCCCTGGCGGTTTTCAGCAAGTTCTTCATCTTTTCCCCAGTGTCGCCTGAATATTTAATAAAAATCTTACACACGTAATTTCTATATATAAAAACCTTGAAACATCAAATTCTGCACAAGCTCAAGGTTATGTTTTCTAGACATATATATACATATATATGTATATATCCATACCTGTAGTGTTCTCAAAGGCATCCATGCAGGTCTCCTGGTTAGTGACTACAGCACTAAGCCATGTCTTAAGGTCCTCAACGTACTCTGTGGCCTTTGCAGCATCAAGTTCCCCCACCTTGTCGAACGACCTGGTGAGATCGTCAATGGCAACGTCAAGCACTTCTTGGCAGATCTGCAACGCCTGTTTGGTGTCATCATCATTGGCTGCTTCTTTGAACAGAGGCGAGTTCTTGACGATGTCGCCTATATTTTTCACGGTAAAATCAAATGCCGCCTGGATCAGCTCCTTGGGGTTGGTGGTGTTGGCGTGGGAAAGGCTGCTTTCACAAGTTTCCTTATAGTCAGTAGGGGCGCAAATCGATTGCACGGCCTTGGTACTGCCGGCGCTGATGGAGCCACCGCCATTGCTGGCAGAACTTGGTTCAACTTCGGCATTTTTCCTTGTAACACCAACTGCCACGGCAACAACCATCGCCACCACGAGGATGGCGGCGAGCCCCGCAACCGCTGCTTTTGCAGCCATTTTTATTCAAGGGAGATCAGATATTCTCTACCCTGGAATTTATTTGAGGTTTCCAGAGTGGAGAGAAATCTCTGATTTTTATTGAATAAACCTTAGAACTCTGAGTGATGGAAGATGTGGGAGTAGGACAGGGTAATTATAGTGGAGAAACAACGTTGGAGGCCATGAAAGCAGGCTGAGGTTGTTAATTCTACTACAAAATTAGAGGGTGTTCGAAGTTTTCGGGGCCGGAAAGAAAGGTGGCCATGCATGATCAGGCCAGGGCGCCGTGAATGGAGGGTATATAGTACTTTGAACTCTTGTTTGATCTTTTCAGTGTGGAATCA
>NC_026147.1:602613-662112 GCF_000512975.1 Sesamum indicum | reverse complement strand
ACTCTACTTTACTTTGGATTAAAGTTTTTCGTTTTGTTTCTCTTTTTATCTTTAATTGCAATACCAAATATTTTATTTGTGATAAATTGAAATGCATTAAGGAATTAATTTTAATAGATATAGATCCAAATATTAATGTTTTCTATAAAACTATAAAAGTTATTCTCTAGCATTTGCAACTCCTTAATAGCAATATTGTGCATTTGAAAATATAATATCAAAATATTTTTGTTTATACCCCCCTATATACATTTTTTTATCTTCTTAAGAAATTCTTTTTATAAAAATATAATTTTTTTTCTATCTATCTTATGAGTAATTTGTTTTTATCGATCCCCTTTTTCGTTATATTATATAATGATTATTTAGAGATAATTATATTTACACCCTCTGATTTATGGTCTATTTACACAAACTACCACTATATTTTGATTAATTAAACTACCCTCGACAACCAAAAACTAAGGGTAGTTTGTGTAATAATGCTAACATTTTTAGAGGGTGTGTGTATATTTTTCATAAAAGTAAGGGGTAGTTTGTATTGATAATGACATTTTGGTGGGTGTATGTATAATTATCTAAAAATAGGGATGGTTTGTGTAAATTACCCATAGATCAGAGGCGTAAATGTAATTATCACTTTGTTATATGCCTACACTAATATTTTTGGTGGGTGTATATATAATTAGTTAAAAGTATGAGTGGCTTGTGTAAACAAACCATAAGTTAGGGAGTGTAAATATAATTATTTCTATTTGAAATGAATACCATCCTCTGGTTTATTTTTTTCTGGTCAGAAAAAAATTATTGACATGCAATAAGTCAGTAATAAGTCAATTGAGAGTAAATATATCAATTTTTATTTAATTTTTTATTAATATCAACAAATTAAGTGAATTTTGACTAATATAGAAACTTATTTGTTAAATGTAAACAAATCTCAGGGATCCTAAATGTAATTTTCTAGACTACAGGGGGTTTATGTGTAATTACACCAAACCTCAGGGAAAAATGTAATTATCCCAAAAAATTACTATCCAAACTCTGATTAATTTAAAGATATATATGTTTGATATTTTTTTTCCCATTAATTGCTGTGATAATTTCTAATAATATGACTATATATCTTGAATCTACAATTTTCAGATACTCTTGTTTAGTTTTTCATAAATTATTATCAATGAATGAAATGTTTTCTCTTATTTCATTGCATGGTAAATAAGAGTTATTTAAAATAACCCATGCACATTGTACATGTTCTGTGCAGAATATTTCTAGTTAAAACTAAATTAAATCTATATAAACGCCTATTAAAATCGAATGCTTTCATTGCCAAAAATAAAAAATAAAAAAATTTATAAGAACGCTTTTATAATGGTCAAGTTATTAATTTGAAACAGTTTTTGAAAATGTAACGGTCTCTGTAATGGTACACCCTATCGCGAGTTTTGTTATGACTTGCTTGGTGCTGTTATAATTTGTAACAGTCTTATCTCAACGGCCTTGATAGGCCGTTACACTAGTAGTACAATTGCAGAAATGCATTTGGACTATTTTTGAAACATCAAAATCAAATTTGATTTAATTATTATTGAAACGGTCTTTATAACACTTTTAGGTATGCTTGAATATTGAATCGATTGTTGGGATACCTTTCTATAATTGCTTTGGATTATATTTTAATATTGTAATGAGCTTTATATTTCTCTTTGCAACAATTTTTGTAACGACCTTTGTGACTCCATATGCGTATGTTGGTTTTAGTTTTGCATATGCATTTATATTACTGTGTTTTACACTGCTTTAGACTGGTTTTTTGGCCGTTTTTTTTAGAATTAATAACTATCTTTTTACGCGGTCTTTGTAATGACTTCGTGATTCTATGACAACAACTCTTATTATAAAAGTCGTTACAAAAGCAATGACATTCTTTTTATAATATTTAATTGTATTTAATTTATTTTATAAAAATAAGTTATTGAATTTTTATTATATCTAGGTAGTTTTAATTTTTTAAATGTGCAATATTATATAAAAGTATATAACATAACAAGAAAATAAAAATAATTTAATTATAAAAATAAAAGTATTGTTTAAAAATTGTATTTATAGAAACAAAAAAAATCCTAATCTAAATTTAAATCAACAGCTCCCTTCGATCTTGGTTTCGTCATTATCGCCGTCGGGTACTGGGAGATCAGCTGGAGGCTAGGGCTTTGGAGGATTGGGCCAGGTGGGATCCATCCGCTGCATCCACTCCTCGAGCTTCATTACCCGATCATCAAGGTCGGGGCGCAACGGTTGTAATGGCGAGGGCGATGGAGCAATGAACCCACTAGGCTGTGATGGTCCAACAACTGTGTGGTGGGCCCCGATGCCGAGATTGAATACTCGACCTCTATTTTGACCGACCGTTTTTTATGCATTAAATTTCAAAATTAATGAATTTTAATCCTTTGATGGATTGAAATTTTGTTTTTTTTATCAAAAAATGACATAACATGCTAGTTAAATATTTTTTACGAGTTTTTAGTTTTATGTGGCTTTAGAAAATGAGTTAGATGACACGTTGCATACAATTATATTATATGTATTATTATAGTTTATAAAAATAAAAATATTATTTCAAAAAAATAATCACCCACCCCCCACCCCACCGCAGCTCCCCTTCCCTCTTCCCAACCCCCCACCCCTATTGCCCTTCTGCGGCCCCTGCAGAAGGGGGCAACGGGAAGCTGAGGGTGATTGCAGATGCACTGGGGGACGGAGTGATCCTTGCTCCCATGGGCGATGGCGTCACCCTCAATGATTGGGCGATGGCGGTTGCCCTCGCTGCGTTAGGCTACCGCCATCTCCCGGGGATGGGGGGCCCTCCTCTGCAGGTGCTGCCTCCATGTTTTTTTTTAAGATAATTAAAAATATTATATTAAAAAATATTAATATAATATTTTAAAGTATATTTGATTATATAATAAATTATTTATATACTATTTAAGATTTATTAAATTATATTATTATATAATATTTTATTATAGAGATGTAAAAGCAAAATTGTCAAAAAAAAAAAAAAAATTCAGACCCATACTCTCTAGTTTCAGGGATTTTTTGAGTTCTTTTATACACGGGGAGTGTGATTGATACTTTATTTTATAAATGAATTTTTTTGAACATTTTCAATATTAAAGAGAGGTTCTTAAATTTTTCCCGAATTTAAAATGTTTCACTTGCTTTTGGGGCGATTAGTATACAGGAATAAATTAAGAATGAAATTGTTGAATTTCAGAATTTGTTTTCCAATTTTATGCTTCTCCTAAAAAATTATTGTAGATTATAATTAATTTCATAAAAGTCCATATATATTGCTAGACAAATTATATAATTTTATTAATTAAAAATTGCTTTTAATTAATTTGTTTAATTTCTTTTATTCCTCTTAATTTTTAGGTATGTAAGTTTACATCAATTATCTAAACGGGTTATTTCTTTGCACGTGATATAATAAGAAACACAATGAATAATTATGATGAAAGAATATACATTTTTATTAATTTACGTACTTTTTTAAAAAAATACATAAATACAATTTATTGAGAATTAATTAAACTTGCATCATGGTAGGTACGTATGGAACCCCAGAGATCCTGATCCATTCATCCCCTCCATAAATTTTCCCTCCTGTCCAGCTCTCAGCCATTTGAGGAGACAAGGTCTGGATCCCCTTCCACTGGACTCGGTTCTTCACATCCGATCCGGGGCCACGATTCTTGTACTCCGCGTAGTATAGTGTGTCTAGAGCAAAAGTTCCAGCCCACGGTGACCAGCCCTCGGGTGCAATGAACCCGCCAATGTTGGATTGCATGATAATGGTCGTGGAGAATTGCTTCCATGGTCGGCCAAGGTAAAGCTTGTGGGGTGGCGAAGCCTGGAGCAATGCCGGCTCAGCTGCGATGTCGCCATTCTGGATAACAATAGCGCCCACGCTGCGACGGTCGACACGGCCTTGAGCGGTGATCATGCAGGCCTGGTTGGGCAATGGCTTTCGGATGACGAATCGACAGTTCTGGAAAATGGCCAGGGCGTCTCCAAAGATGAAGTCGATGGTGCCGGAGATGGTGCAGTCACGGTAGTACTGGCGGTAAGTGTGGGCGTAGAGAGTGTCTTGGTAGCCGTCGATGTGGACATTGTAGAAGACAGCACGGTCGCCAGAGGCGCGCAGGGCCACGGCTTGGTGCCCCTCAGCACCTGCCGTGTTTTCGAATCCGATGTCCTTCGCCATGAAGTCGTCAGAGCTGACAGCTGCAACAGACAATGAACTTTTTCACATGTGTATTATACAAGATTTGAGTTTTAAAGGACTGTTAATTATAGCCCGTTAGCAGAATATGTGTTCACGGTTGACGTGACTGTGTATAGTTTTCAACTTTTAGTATTTTCTCACCTGATGTATATAAAAGAAACTTCATCAATTATGTACAAAGAGATGAAGGTTGAAGAAACTCACCGACGGTGGCTGTGTGGTAGGTCTTAACACCTTCAGCAAAGTTTAATCTGCCAGTAACTCTGGTCTTCAACGGCCCATCTCCAATCAATACAATTTTGTTCATATGCTTGGGAATTAGGACCTGCTCCTTGTACACACCAGCCTTCACATGAATCACGAACGTCTGGTCATTCTTCTTAGGCACAGTCGCAATGGCGGCGCTAATTGTGTTGAATTGCCCGCTTCCATCTTGGGACACCACGGCATTTGGCTTCAAGGATGTTGCTGAAAGGAGATGTCTTCTATTGCTGTCCAAGTTGAAATGGGGTTCTTCACCCGGAGCATAATCGGTGGGGTCACCACCGTAGCCAATTTTTTCTGACAATTGAAGCTTTCGGCCGGCATTAGGCTTCGACGCGAACCTGCCTTCCTCTGAAAGAAGCTTCCGACTAGCAACGTTCCCTAGCTGCAACGAAGTAAGGATTGATGACATATCGGTTACCATGGCGAGGCCATTGCTCGACATCTCCCTCGCAGTTTTCAGCAAGTTCTTCATCTTCTCCCCAGTGTCGCCTGGATATTTTAAAACATATATATATATATATATATATATATATTATTATACACGTTATATTTATATGTAAATATAAAATTTTTGAAATAGTAAATCTTGTAGACTGACTATGATACATACCTGTGGTGTTGTCAAAGGCATCAATGCAGGTCTCCTGGTTCGTGATTACAGCACTAAGCCACGTCTTGAGGTCCTCCACGTATTCGCTGGCGTTTGTGACGTCAAATTCATCAACACTATCGAACGACATCTTAAGATCGTCGATGGCTATCTCCAGCACTAGTTGGCAGATTTCCAGCGCCTCCTTGGTGCTTTTATCATGGGATGCCTCTTTGAACAGAGGCGAGTTCTTGACGACGTCTCCTATATTTTTCACGGTAAATTCAAACGCCGCCTTGATCAGCTCCTGGGGGTTGGTGGTGTTGGCATGGGAAAGACCCTTCTCACAAGTGTCTTTATAGTCAGTTGGGGCACAAATGGACTGCACGGCCTTGGTGGAGCCGGCGCTGATTTGGCGGTCGCCATTGCTGGCAGACCCTGAATCAGCTTCACCGTTTTTCCTTGTAACACCAACGGCCACGGCAACAACCATTGCTACCACAAGGATGGCGGCGAGCCCGGCGACCGCCCCTTTATTTGCAGCCATTTTTATTGTATGGAGAAGGATATTCTATGGATTATTAGAACTCTGAGTGATGGTATATGTGGAGGTAAGACAGGGTATTTATAGCTGGAGAAACAGCATTTGAAGCCATTCAAATCAGCTTGAGGTTGTTAATTTTGTTCCAAAATTAGAGGTTGTTCGACGTTTCGGGGCCTCAAAATAAGGTGGTCATGCATGCAAATCAGGATCCGTGAATGGAGGATATATAGTTTGAGCTCTTGTTTTAATCTGTTGAGTGTGGAAAGAATGGAGTAATATAATTATAGGGGCTTTGATGAATTTTTGGTCATCTAATTTAAATTATTTGGTATTTTTATTTTTTAATTTTTTAAAATAGTATTTTGGCCTTACATATTTTTAATTTTCATAATTTAGTCCTTTATTTATCGGAGTTCACTTTTCTAGTTAGAAAAATACATGTGTTTCTCGTATGATATTTAACATTTGAGTTTTTGATCCTAGAGGCTCATTTCTTCCAATACTTTTATCCTTTAAATTTTGTGGAGAAAAGTATTATTTTAGTCCGCTAAGTATGCTTAATTTTAATTTTAGTCCGATAACTATATCTATTTTTGTTTAGGTCCAGTAACTTACTAAATTGCTTACTTTTAGTCATCTGGCAGATTTTCGGACAATTTTACCCATATGAGTGCATATGGACTAAAATTGTCTTTCAAAAGTTGCATAGGGGTAAAATTGTCCGAAAATCTGCCAGAGGACTAAAGTAAACAATTTCGTAAGTTACTGGATCTAAACAAAATGGACATAGTTATCGGATTAAAATTAAAATTAGGCATACTTAGCGGACTAAAATAATACTTTTTCTAATTTTTTGGGTAGCATTTTGATCCTATATTATTTTAGCTTTTGCGATTTCAATCTTTTTTTTTTGTTGGAGTTCATCCTTCTTACAGGTAGAGTTGAATTTCCGCGAACAAAAGACTGAAATTATGAAAATTAAAAAAATGCAAGACTAAAATACTGTCTCAAAAAGTTAAAGAACGAAAATATCAAATAACTTAAGTTACGGACGAAAAATGTATTTAACCCTAACAAGCAAAATTGGCCATGCATGAAACTTGACTTTGGAGGATTTAAGGGATTTCATTGGATATTATTAGGGTTAAATACATTTTGCACCTATAAAATAGTATTTATATAGTGGCATTCACCCTATAAAGGAAGGTAAAAAAACTCCTTTCACAAAATAAATAGTTGATATAGATTGGACAAAATACCACTTAGAACCTATATTTTTTTACTTTTCCAAGTATGTTTATTAAAATATCTCCCCTAAAATTATTTTTTAGTGATTTTAAAATTTTATTGATATATTGCAACTTATATAATGCAAATAAAATATTTTACAAGCTCAATATATGTAACTATATTTTACAAAATAAATTAAGTTAAAAAATACACATTAATGTGTGTTAATCATGATATAACTATATACATTACACATATAACTTTATAAAAATGGACTCCCATGGTAATCCTGGGGCAGGATGTGATCGCGCGGCAATATATGATGAGCCCACTATGATATTTGAGCATATATATACTGAGAAATATAGCCCTCAACTATTCACCAACTCAGTTATAGCTCCCAGTTGAGATCGGGTGCAACTGTCCACAACGGCCACTCGACAACATGCACTACATCGTGAAATTGATCTCCCAGCTCAGATACATAATCGTAGGGCCCCCATCGTAATATGAACTAGGCCCTACATCAGTAGGACACGACCTCGTACGATCATAAGGTACACAATCTTGGTTATAATTAGAAGACCAGACAGTCGACCCAATGGCATAAAAAACCATCATCTGTGCCAAATCTATGCTGCATCACCTTAAGGCGTACTCATCCCTTGCATAACATGAGAAACGGGAGTTTGCTCCTCCCGCAATGGGGTCATCGTAACGGCCACAATATACTCATGCACCTTCTCCTCGCCATGAGAAGTCCAATTATAATATTCTAGCATAAAACCTTTCATAAATAGGTCGAAATTTACCCCTTCCGTAGTTTTGAAAACTTCATTTTTGTACTTCCGACAAGGACACTTAATTTTTTCACCACCCATATATGCATGTTGAGATTTCATCCATTCTATAAATGTAACAACACCATTCTGAAACTCCGGAGTAAGACCCCCTCTATTCGATAGTTTTTTCTCATATATCCATCTCAACTGTCTTAACATGATGGTTAGTCCTACACACACACATTTATATATATTATTATAACATCAAAGTTGATTAATTAACAAAATTACAACAAAACTATAATCAATTGATAAATAAAAGGTTAAAGTTGTTACCTGGTCAAAAGAACTTCAGATATCAACCAAAATTCGAGATAGATTGGCGAACAAGCTAGAGTACAAAAATATTAGCAAGATAGTGAGAGTATAAAAAAATTCGAGAGAAATTGAGAAAATAGGGAGAAAATAAGAACGGAAGGAGATAGTGAGATTAAATGAAAAAAGCAGAACACATTTATATAGAAAAATTTGGAAGAATTTTTGTAACGGGCATAGGAACACATACCTAGCAGTTAAAAAATAGTCATTAATTCATACTTTTGGGACGACAGTTGAGATGATTTTTTGAATGGTTAGTGAAACAGTTGAGATATAGCCGTTGACGGACTCAGTAACACTTAGGAAATAATTTAAATGAACCGTTCCAATTTGTACCAGCTTTTGGAACGATTTTAGAAATACATTGGTTCTTAAATAAAATTCATATTTTGGAACGATTTTTGGCATATTTTATTAAGAGTGTACAAACATCGTTCCAAATTGTACATTATTTTAGAATATATTTTCAAACTATCACTTTTGGGACATATATTGCATCAGATATAAGAACGATTTGTTTGTGATCGTTCTTAAATTTAGTATAGTGTTCTAAACTGAATTTCAAAGATTTCTCGTCACTATTTTGGCACGGATTGTGGAACAGGTTTAGTAACTGTTACGTTGGAATTCATCTTGTAATGGTTTAACCGTTCCAAATTTATAACTCAAAAAAAAATATTGCATCTAACGTCATGTTTCAATATCCGTTACTGAAGTATTCCAAAGACCGTTTCAAGATGGAACAGGCTGTGGAACAGTTGCCCTGACCGTGACAAATCTCACCTTTTTTTGTAGTGGTACCTATAGCAACGGATGATATTCTGTTGCAAAATTCAGTGGCAAATATAATTTGCAACAAATTTTCTATGAAACCCATTGCTATAGATCTGTTTTTTTTATAGTGCATGAACATTGGAATGTTGTAGTCCATCCCCTCAAAACATTTGAAGGGAACACCTTATCTTGGTTTATTCTTTCCGGCAGCTAACACTTCTCCACTTGCAAGCCTATTCAAACGCTGGCTGGGCTTCATGCATTGACACCCGGTGCTCCGTTGATATTGTGCCTTCCTGGGTGCTTTCATCTTCTCAGGGAAGACCAAAAAATAGGCCACTGTTTCTGTCTTTCATGGACACTTGATACTGAAGCATGGGCTCAATTGTCGGAGCTCTTTTTATGGTGCGATAGTTAAATTCTAACCGATATCGCTGCGAACCCTGTCTTCCATGAGAGAACCAAACCCTATCTTTTGTAAGCAGTTTCACCATTCTTCATGTTTTGTATCTTCTATTTTGTTAGCTTGACATGCATGGTTATGAGAGAATATCTTTAGAAATTAATACCTCAATTAACCTCTCATTTTTACTTTTTATTTTGTGTTTTCTTTTTTTTTTTTTGGAACTAACCCAAAAAAACAAAAAACAACTAAAAATGTCCTATGAAAATTGCAAGAAGGAAAAGAAAAAAAAAGGCTAAAATTGTATTTGAAGGGCGTAAATGTAATTACACTACGGTATTTCAAAGTTTATCATATAAATTAAACAATACAGTATTTTGCACAATTCTTGTATCCATCATTTAGTTGATTCACCTAAACACTCAATAAAAAATATTAATTTATCGGGTATTTACCCCTGTGGTTGTGAAATGAACAAATAACATCGGTGAAAAAAGAATTATTAAATTACCTCTCTTGTGTTTTAAAAAATGAAACAAATTACTCAAGTATTAATAATTTAAATAAAAAATATTTTGCTATTTTATTTTTTACAAAAAATATTTTTACTCATTGTTCATGTTAGGAAGAAAAAGTTGCAATTTTTCCTTAAATGATCATAGCCCATAAATAATTCAATTCTATCCAATCAACCATTTATTCAACGCAAGAAAAATAAACAATCCCTTGCAAAAAAGCAAAACCGATCTTATATAACACTTAAAAACACATTCCAATGTCTCTATATTTCTCCCTATCGTACAAAAAATATGAAAAGTCAAATTATAAACACATCCAAACATAATCTACAGTCCTGATTAGTTAAAATTAATCTGTCTGAGAACTAATTAGACTTGCATCATGGTTGGTATGTAGGGAACCCCAGAATTCTTGACCCATTCATCCCCTCCGTAGAATTTCCCTCCGGTCCAGCTCTCAGCCATTTGCGGAGATAAGGTTTGGATCCCTTTCCACTTGACCCGGTTCTTCAGATCCGATCCGGGGCCGCGGTTCTGGTATTCTGCGTAGTACAATGTGTCTAGAGCAAAAGTTCCCGACCATTCCGCCCAGCCTTCTGGTGCAATGAACCCGCCAATGTTTGATTGCATGATAATGGTCCTGGAGAGTAGCTTCCATGGCCGACCAAGGTAAACCTTGTGGGGTGGCGAAGCTTGGAGCAATGCTGGCTCAGCCACGAAATCACCGTTCTGGATTATAGTGGCTCCAAGACTGTGGCGCTCGACGCGGCCCTGTGCTGTGACCATACAGGCCTGATTGGCCATCGGCTTTCGGACGACAAATTTGCAGTTCTGGAAGAGGGCTTGGGAATCGCCAAAGATGAAGTCGATGGTGCCGGAGATAGAGCAGTCGCGGTAGTACTGGCGGTAGGTGTGGGCGTAGAGAGTGTCTTGGTAGCCGTCAATGTGGACATTGTAGAAGACCGCGCGGTCGCCAGAGACGCGCAGGGCCACTGCTTGGTGTCCTGCAGCACCGGCTGTGTTTTCAAACCCGATGTCCTTTGCTAAGAAGTCGTCAGCGTTGACAGCTGCAAGCAACAATGAACTTTCAATTTTATCTATATTTTTTACTCGCGTATTACACAAGATTTGAGTTTTGAAGGACACTGATAATCATAGAACGTCAGCAGAATATATGTAGAAAGAGATGAATGTCAAAGAAACTTACCGACGGTGGCCGTGTGGTAGGTCTTAACTCCTTCAGCGTAATTCTTTCTACCACTAATTCTGGTCTTCAAGGGCCCGTCTCCGATCAAGACGATTTTATTCACCTTCTTGGGAATTTGAACATACTCCTTGTACACACCAGCCTTCACATGAATCACGAACGTTTGGTTATTCTTTGGAGGCACAGATGCAATGGCAGCACTAATCGTGTTGAACTGCCCGCTTCCATCTTGGGCCACCACGGCATTTGGCTTCAAGGATGTTGCTGAAAGGAGACGTCTTCTATTGCTGTCCAAGTTGAAATGTGGTTCTTCACCCGGAGCATAATCTGTGGGGTCGCCACCGTATCCAATTTTTCCTGACAAGAGAAGCTTTCGGCTAGCAGCGTTCCCTAATTGCAACGATGAAAGGAACGATGACATTTCGTTTACCATGGCGAGACCGTTGCTCGACATCTCCCTGGCGGTTTTCAGCAAGTTTTTCATCTTTTCACCAGTGTCGCCTGCATATTTTGGAAAAACACATTTTTATACAGGTAACATATATAAATAAAAATCTTGAATTTAACAATGAATCTTGCAGGCAGACTGCTGAGGCTTTTTTGATATATAAAAATACCTGTGGTGTTCTCAAAGGCATCAATGCAGGTCTCCTGGTTCGTGATTACAGCACTAAGCCACGTCTTGAGGTTCTCGACGTATTCGCTGGCGTTTGTGATGTCAAATTCATCAACACTGTCGAATGACCTCTTGAGATCGTCTATAGCCGTGTCAAGCACTTCTTGGCAGATCTCCAACGCCTGCTTGGTGCCATCATCATTGGCAGCTTCTTTGAACAGAGGCGAGTTCGTGATGATGTCGCCTATATTTTTCACGGTAAAATCAAATGCCGCCTTGATTAGCTCGTTGGGGTTGGTGCTGTTGGCGTGGGAAAGGCTACTTTCACAAGTTTCTTTATAGTCAGTAGGGGCGCAAATAGATTGCACGGCCTTGGTACTCCCGGTGCTGATGGAGCCGCCGTCATTGCTGGCGGAACCTGATTCAACTTCGGCGTTTTTCCTTGTAACACCTACTGCCACGGCGACAACCATCGCCACCACGAGGATGGCGGCGAGCCCTGCAACCGCTGCTTTTGCAGCCATTTTTATTCAACAGAGATCAGGTTCTCTCTACCCTGGAATTTATTCGAGGTTTCCAGAGTGGAGAGGGATCTCAGGATTTTTATTGAATAAAGCTTAGAACTCTGAGTGATGGAAGATGTGGGAGTAAGACAGGGTATTTATAGTGGAGAGACAACGTTGGAGGCCATGGAGGCTGCTTGAGGTTGTTAACTCTGTTCCAAAATTTGAGGCTGTTCGACGTGGGGAAGAAAGATGGCCATGCATGCAGATCAGGGGTCATGAATGAAACGATATGCAATTTAAACTCTAGTTTGATCTTTTTCAGCGGGGAATAAATGGATTATATTAAAGGAAAAAATTGGTCATGCATGAATCTCGATTTTGGATGTTAATTATTGTGAAAATTATTATATTGTGAAAAGTTCCATATGATTAATAATTATTAATTAGTTAGTTCTGATTTTGTTAATTATAAGTGAGTTAAGTGTGAAATCGCACTTTTTAAGTCTCATAAAATAGGGTTCAACACTTTTAGTTTTTCACCACTTAGATTCTCAAAATTAGGAGTGTTCAAAATTTGATTAACCGACTAAAAATTGGTCGATTGAATTTTTGATTTGTACCTAATTCTGAATAAAAAAATTTGGTTCAATATTCATTTTTTTTTATTTAAAAAATGGGTACAATTCGGTCAGTACAATACTTTTGGTTTTGTTAATCATATTGATCGAATAATCGAATGATTAAATATATATTGTATATTTTAATATTATAATATAGAAATGATATTATAAATATATTATTATACTAGATATTAATTTACTGGTTGCTTTGTTATATTATATATAAATTATATTATAAAATTTCTACCATTTTATGATTTTTATTAAAAATGATAATTTGGCAGTTTTTTTTTTAAAGTCGATTGTTGATCGAACCAAATAAAAAATTTAATTAAAAAATCGAACCAGTTAATTCAGTTTCGTATAGCATATCGAATTTTTGATTCACCAAAAAGTCGGTTCGATTATGTTCGGTTAATCTAATTGAACAAACCTATTTAGAATAGTCTCAAAATTGAGAAAATTCAATATATTTATTTTTTATTGGATTTTTCAAATAATTTCAAAATTGAGAAAGCTTGATACATCTAGTTGGCTAAATCCCATAAAGCTGAGGAATAAATGTGTCCAGTTTTATCAATTCTAAGACTATTTTGAAAATTTGATAAAGCAGAAAACCATGTCATTCTGGATTGGGCCACCCCAAGCACACATATCATTCAGTTCTCCCCACTCTGAGGATGAACATGCATGTCGACTCCTTCTTAGAAAGGAGGTCTTCATGTTTGGGAGAGCTCCCCCTTATTGTCTTGCCAGAGCTTTTCCCTTACTAGGTATCTTCCACTTTCTTTCTTTCTGACAAAGTCTGCTGCTTGGGGCTTTGCACCTCGCTTTTTCACTAGAGTTTATGTGACGTCCGTAGAATTTTTCATGTAATTGAGAGACTAATTGGTAATTATTAAAAATTTAAATTTAATTAGTAAATGAATTATAGATTAAATTTGAGATATAATAAAACTTGAACGAATTAAATTGGAGTTCGTTATAATATTTGAAAGCAAATTATATTAATTAAAAAAAAGATGAAATAGTAATAATTAGATTTAGCGAGTAGGGGGTTTTACAGTTTATGTGAAGGCTAGGGCTAAGCGTAGCCATCATTGCTTCTGTTGGGGGGAGTTTTTATAATTGACCCCCTCAAGCGCCTATGTTCTTTGGTAACTGCCCAATGAGGCGCGGTTATTGGGTTTGGGAGTGGGCTTAACCACCTCACTCCTCATTTGTTCCAGCCTTAATGCCTAGTCTCCTCCTTCTTTGTCCCACGCTTTGAAGAGAGAGAAATCTTTTTCTTCGTTAGTAAATTGTCCTCGTTACTTCCTTCTTCATTTTTTATTTCCTTATTCCGTTGCATCTTTCTCTTTTATTTTTCTTGAGCTTCCATGGCATCTTTAGATGAATCTATTAGATTTGTAAATGAGGTGCCGCTAGTCGATGATCCCTCTGAAGTACTTCTAGGAGGATAGATCCTGGCTCGTTTGACTATGCTAGTGGCTGGAGGTGGAGCCTGAGACAGGCTGCAATAGCTGTCGGCCGACTGTTGGATGAGTTTATTGATGAGGAAGAGAAGGTAGGGGGGAACGAGGAGGAAGACTCTTCTCCTAGGGTGGAGGAGAGAGGGGTCACTCAACCTATGGTGGACTAGGGCCCTCATGCCTTAAACTTTTAGCCGTCTGTCAACTAGTGGAAAAGTTCGAGATTTCATTAGAGTACACTATTTATGTACCCTTACCTGACAGTCATCCCCATTCCCTTCACCTAATTTCTTAAGTTTCTTCTCTTTCCTTCTTAGGGCTGGCCTTCGGTTCCCTATCCCATATTTTTATGAAGAGATGGCTCATTTCCAAGTTCTCTTGAATCAATTGGCCCCAAACTCCTTTTGCATATTAGCTGGTTTTTTATGATTATGCGTTTTAATAATGCTCTTGTGACTGCTAAAGCCTACACCCAGTGTTTCTAGATGAAACGCACCGAGATTGGGGTTTTTTGTTTTCCAACCTTTCAGCTTTTAGTCCTCCAAAACGTTGCAAGGGGAGCTTCTTCTATGTCCTCCCTCCTTGCCCCCCTGGATTTTACCTAATAGGTCGATTTATAAGTCTCTTTGTATCATTCCTTTTTCTTCGCCTGATAGGATGATCGTTGTCTCCTCCTTGTTGGAGGAATTAAACAAGAAGCCCTGTAATTGTAAGGGCTTAATCGATAAAAGACTTCTTGGCCACTTTGGTTTAAGCCCTCGATTCAAACCTTTTGAGGAACCCTTGGGTATACTCATTACTCTTGATTTTGTTTTTCCTTTGATATTCATATTTTCTTCATGTGGGTCTAACTGTTATTTTTCTCTTTTGGCAGAGGACATCATGTTTAATAAGCTGATACGCGACTAGATGTCTGGGGGGGTTCGTGCGGCTGCCCCCTCTTCTGTCCAAGGCTCCAAGGAGACCCCTTCCTCAAGCAAGTTGCAGGGCAAATGTCCTGCTGATGTGACACTACAACTAACTCCACTCATCCTTGTACCACTCCTCCTCCTCCTCAAGACATAGGGAGTACCCCCTTTAAACCCCACCATTCCTCCGCTGAGAGTTTGTATACCCATCATCTAGTTGACCAGGAGTAAAAGTCCTCTTTGGCTATGGAAATCCTGAAGGGGGTGTTCACCCTAAGGGTCAAGCGCCTCCTTTCCCCGGAGTCCAGAGAAGAGCTTAATAAGATGATATCTTCTAGATTGGCCAAGATACATGGTTCCAATTCTCTTTTGTATATTGTTTTTTGCTTGTTCTTTTTCTAGATTGCACCCCTCTTGTTTTAGGTGCCGGCTTTATGAGAAGAGTTTCTCTCACGTTCTCAGGTGCCTTCTCCTCCTCCTCAAAGGGATGCCAGAGGAGGAAGTTGGAGGATAGGGTGAAGTGCTTGGCTGTTGAGAATGCAGAATTGAAGGATGCCAAGAAAGAGACTGTGGAGCGATACCAACAAGAGGAGGTAAAGAGGCTGTAGAGGGAGATCTTCGCGCTAAAGGAGGACTAGTCAAATGAGATTATGAGGGAAATTGATCAGGCCAAGCTTAACTTTCCTCACACTGACTAGGCAAACCGCTTCATGGAGTATCAAAAGTCTGAAGAGTTCCAAAGGGAGGTTGCTAAGATAGCGGCGCCTTAACTCCAATACGGCTTGCAGGCCTGTAGTGAGCAGTTTGCGGCTCAAGGATCCCCCCCTTCCAGAGAAAGAACTTCTTTTCTAAAATTTTGATGCAATGGTAAAGGGGGTTCGGACCTTTTTGCCAATCCTCCCTCTCCTATGACAGAGACTCCACTCGTGGAATCAAGTAATCCTTTCATTGTCAAATTTATTTTTTATGACAAGTTTCCTTGGCCTGCTTACTCAATTTTAAGAAAAATTTGCAAAACAAGATCTTGATCATATTCTGGGAGATTTCAAAGCGGAAGTAAGGAGTCCCCCCCTCAAGCTACTTTGCCAACTCTTGTTAACGGGGACGTCCTAGGAGAGGTACCTTTAGAGCCGATGGAGGAGGATGCCCTCAGTACCCCAAGAGAGCCTCGGGAGACCCAGTCCTCTTTGTCTAGGTTGATGAGAAGGAGAAGACCTCGAGTGTGGGGTAGTTTGATTGATGATGTACTTTCCCGCCCTTCCTACAAACAATATTTTCTCTTTCTTTACTTGGCCTGCTTTTTCCCTCACTTTAGGTGAGGATAAGATAATCTTAATTTTCTGTTGTCGTGGATGCTTATTTTCTTCCTCTTCCCCTAGCTCGATTTTAGCCCGGACCCGACTCGATTAAACTTGAACTAATCAATAGCAAGTGTATTGTACAATTTAGGAAAAGTGGTCTTACATAGTGTATCACACTTATTATGTAGTTGCATTAGTTTGGCCAAATCAGGTTTGAGCAAAACTTTTCCATTATGACATCATATTAATCATGAAGATTGACCAATCTCTTTAAAAATATCAAATTATCATCGACAGTTATGAGACAAAAATGCATCTAAACCAAATGGTAAATTATGTATTCATTCTGCCTAACTATTAATTTTACTTATTTTGGGTACGCTATTTATCTCATTATTAATCCAGCCTGATTGTACTAATAAATTTCTTGCAAGTACATTTCACTTACCTTGAGTTATACAGTTGATTTCTATATGTACTTTGCCAAACATATTTCACGAGTACTTATGCTAGCTAGAAATGAAACTCTTAATATTATAATTTGTAGAAGTTTCTTCTTACAAAATAGAGAATATGTATTGTCAACGAATCTCCAAGGTAAGGATAAAATCATAAAAAAATATTGCTAGACAACATAAGGAAGAGTTCCAGTTACTAGACGGCCAAAACCTGCAAAAATTGTTGACAGAACTTATTAGACTTTCATCATGGTAGGTACGTATGGAACCCCAGAGTTCCTAATCCACTCATCCCCTTGATACATTTTCGCTCCGGTCCAGCTCTCAGCCATTTGTGGACTGAAGTGTTGGATCCCCGGCCACTGGACCCGGTTCTTTGTATCCGACCCGGGGCCGCGGTTCTGGTACTCTGCGTAGTACAGTGTGTTCAGAGCGAAATTTCCGTCCCATACCGACCAACCTTCAGGTAAAACAAACCCGCCGATGTTGGATTGCATGATAATGGTCCTTGAGAGCTGCTTCCATGGGCGGCCAAGGTAAACCTTAACGGGTGGTGCAGCCTGAAGCAATGCTGGCTCAGCCACGAAATCGCCATTCTGGATAACGGTGGCGCCCAGACTGTGGCGCTCGACGCGGCCTTGGGCGGTGACCATGCAGGCCTGGTTGGGCCCTGGCTTCCGGACCACGAATTTGCAGTTCTGGAAAAGGGCTTGGGCGTCGCCGAAGATGAAGTCGATGGTGCCCGAGATGGAGCAGTCGCGATAGTACTGGCGGTAGGTGTGAGCGTAGAGAGTGTCCTGATAGCCGTCAATGTGGACATTGTGGAAGATGGCACGATCGCCAGAGACGCGTAGGGCCACGGCTTGGTGTCCCTGGGGACCGGCTGTGTTTTCAAATCCGATGTCCTTTGCGAAGAATTCGTCTGCATTAACAGCTGCAAGCGACAAGGAACTTTCAATTTTATCTCAACATTTAGAGGACTGTGATAATCATAGTGTCAGCAGAATACATATAGAAAGAGATGAAGGTCAAAGAAACTCACAAACAGTGGCAGTGTGGAAGGTCTTAACACCTTCAGCATAGTTCTTTCTCCCACTAATTCTTGTCTTCAATGGACCATCTCCGATCAGTACAATTTTGTTCACCTTCTTGGGGATTTCGACATACTCCTTGTACACACCAGCCTTCACATGAATCACGAACGGTTGGTTATTCTTCTGAGGCACAGTTGCAATGGCGGCGCTAATCGTCTTGAACTGCCCGCTTCCATCTTGGGCCACCACGGCATTGGGCTGCAACCCCATGAGTCTCCTTTGTTTGATGGATATGAATAGGTCGGCTTCTTCCTCGGAGAGAAGCTTCCGGCTGGCAGTGCTCCCCACCTGTAACGACGTAAAGATTGATGACATATTTGATACCATGGCAAGGCCATTGCTCGACATCTGCCTGGCAGTTTGCAGCACGTTCTTCATCTTTTCCCCAGTGTCGCCTAAAATTCAACAAAATATGTATATATAAGAATTCTGAAACAGTGAGTGACCTGTTGATAGAGATTGCTGAATCTCCGGCATACCTGTGGTGTTCTCAAAGGCATCAATGCAAGTTTCATGGTTCGTGATTACAGCACTAAGCCACGTCTTGAGGTCCTCAAGATACTCATTGGCCTTGGAGGCGTCGAATTCACCGACCTTGTCGAATGACCTCTTGAGATCATCAATGGCTGTGTCAAGCACTTCTTGGCAGATCGCCAATGCTTGTTTGGTGCCATCATCATTGGCTGCTTCTTTGAACAGAGGCGAGTTCTTGATCACGTCGCCTATATTTTTCTCGGTAAATTCAAATGCGGCCTTGATCAGCTCCTTCGGGTCTGTGGTGTTGGCATTGGAAAGGCTCTGTTCACAAGTGTCTTTGTAGTCAGTAGGGGCGCAAACGTTCTGCACGGCCTTGGTAGAGCCGGCACTGATGGAGCCTGATTCACTTTGTCTCTTTGTAACACCAACTGCCACAGCGACAACCATCGCCACCACGAGGATGGCAGCGAGCCCGGCAACCGCTGCTTTTGCAGCCATTTTTATTGTCCGTCTCTACCCTGGAATTTATTCTAGGTTTCCAGAGTGGAGACAAATCTCAAGATTATTGTTATTGAATAATGCTTAGAACTCTGAGTGATGGAAGATGTGGGGGTAAGCCAGGGTATTTATAGCGTTGAGGTAGTTAATTCTACTACAACATTAGAGACAGTGCGACGTTTTCGAGGCCGTGAAGAAAGGTGGCCATGCATGCAAATCAGGGGCGCCCGTGAATGGAGGATATATAGTTTGAACTCTTGTTTGATCTTTTCAGCATGAACGAATAGATTAATATAAAAACTTTTATATGTTTGATTTTAAGGTACAGTACATCTAGTTGAAAAATATGTTTAATTTCAGCTAGTAAGATTGAAGCGTATTTCAAATTTCGTCCCATTAATTTTAAGAATTATAACTAATACTTAAGATTTTAAATCTTAAGTCAAAATTTTGTATTGTTAACGTAACTTCTACCAGAATGGGCTGTTTGATGATTGAACGTACAAAAACTTTGTGGAATGGAATACCATCCGGTTGTCGAAATTATTAAAATTAATTACTGATTCTAATAATTGTAATAATAGTGGAATCAGGTTGAATTCCTAAGGAACAGGAAAATGACATAATTGGTCCCGTAGCACTGCAGTAGTTCTCCCTTTTGGTCACTTACTGTTCGGGCCAACAATTTTAGTCCCATAGATTTTATGAAATTGACATGTTTAGTCCCGCTTCATCTCTAATTGGATGCTAATGCCCTCCCCGCGAAAAATGACATCAGGGCCTAGGTTTATTAAAAAAAATATATGTGCATATTGTATTTAGATATTATTTATCCACTAATGGAGACTCTTCGAGAAAATGAAATCGAAGAAAGTTCGAGTTACGATGAAAATATGAAGTATTTCCAGATTTTGGATATACAAAGAAGAGAATTTCTCATGAAAATTCTTGACAAATGTTACAACGGTCCCAAGAGGATTGACCTAAAATTGCTCACGCTAGAACAAGAATGGTTGAGGAATTTTGATGTTCAATAGGTACTACCAGGAAATGCGGTGAGGCGTTTACACTCCACTGAAGTCCATGGTAGAATCCCAGCCAAGAGAAGTGGAACAGGTAAATTCCTAGATAATTACAGTTCTAAAAATTATGATTAAAAGAACTTGAGCCGGATACATTGAAGATCTCCCAAGATCTGAGGGAGATACAAAAAGATAGCTCAAGACTATGGACATGAAAATATTTATATACCTATAAAATTAGAATCTTTGAGCCAAAAAGTGGACGAGGTCCTTAAAATCCTTCCAAATCTACATAAGGACCTTAAATATCTAAAGGCAGAAATTGCAAATTTGAAGAGAAACCAAAAGAAGAGCCCTAAGATATCAAAATCTAGACAAGAGCGAATCAGGGACGCCCTTAGGACAGTACCTCTTCTACATCACAAGGGGAATGCCACAGAGATTTCAAAATCAAAGACCAGAGAAGATCTGATCACGTTTCTATCACATTTATAAAATAATGAAGGTGACGAGAGCAGATCTATCAGATTTACAAGAATTGACAGAATCTTTTTCCCAACTTGGGATTGTGAATTTAGTTAATATCCAAACCGATGAAATCACTCCAGTATTACCACCGCTGGAGGGAAGCACATGTTCTAGTGATCCTCCACAGGATCATCTGATGAAAGAAAGTGTCGATTTTCATACTAATGACACTCCAACATTCGTGGGAACCAGGCTAAAAGAAAGTCTAGGAAAAAACCTGATAAGAGTGCTTGAAAACACACCTTGTGCGAGGACCATGCTCCAGCACTTGCATCCATATGGCGCTATACTTAACTTGGATGTTATCGATTTCCACAATACCGAGAAGTTGATAGATGAATGGGTTGCAGGCATCAAGATAGCAACAACTACCTTAAAACTCGTCAAGGGAAACTTCATAAAACTTGTAGAGTTGAGCTTGGAGGGATCTGTGAAGATCGAATCGGATAATACCCCAGAAGATACCAAATCCAGCATCCTTGCTGGAGATTCGAAAGGCGCGATAACAAACCGACTGGGATGGCTTATCAAAATACACTTCATCGAAGATGGTTATTTTGAAGAAGTAGAGTAGAAAATGCTAAAGAATATACACAAGCTCTCTTCAGCATTGAATAAGAAATATTTGGGCAATAGATGAATATATCTATCGGTTTCGTAAGTATTTATTCCAGAGTGGAGTAGCAACAGAAATAGCAGTTCCAATGTTCTTTACAAAATTATGCAGTCCATGGAGGGAAATATTGATCCAGTCATACAAAGTACCTGAAAGACAACTAGATTCAGTTGCAAGTAAAATATCTTTCCTTAAAGACAAACTGAAGGATTGGTGTTATCAAGTATCTATCCAGAAAAACATGAAATGAATGAGTGGTAAAATCAAAGGAACTACCCTCTGTTGTGATAACATTGATTGTCCAACAATTATAGGAGAATCAAGCAAGCCAAGGAAAAAGAGGAAACATATAGTGACTCCTATCCTAGGAGTTCCAGACGAACCTTTTTCCCGACGAAGATCATGGTGGTCCAAGTCAGAAACCAGATCATAAAAATCTGGGCAGAAAACAGGACAAACAAGGACTATATCCCAAGAATCTAAACGAACAGATGCAAGATCCACCGAAAAAACCCCTACGAGAAGAACTTTTAGATGGGCCCATACCCGAGCCAATAAAAATTTCAAAGACTGCACTTGCTAGACTTGTAGAGCAAGAAGACATATATCTCCCGATTGTCCGCAGAAACATAGTGAGTTGAGAAAATTTGAAGCCATGATGGTATTCTAGATGCAGTCTACTATGGCGATTTGGTAACCATCTACCAATTCAAAGATCTTCTGTCAGACGAAAGTGTCTATGAGGAGTAAATAGAGACTGATTCAGGTGGATCTTCAACCGAGTTAGAATAATTACAATGAGAGAGATAAAATTCAAACCTCTGAAAGTCTGTCAGGCTTCTTTTCCAGAATGACGGTGTCAAACAAAACTATGGAAAGAATCATGCGACAAGATTCCAACCTCAGCCCATACGATGGATTTAGGATAGAGGAATTAGAGAAGTCCTCAACCAGATAGGACAGAACCAAAGGAAGCATCACATAATCTACAAAATAAGTTCAGGTGAGTTTGCTTTACCTATGGAACTTACTGGTAATGTAATGAAAATGCAATTAATTCCTAAAGAAGAAATTCTTAAAGAATTAAGTAAGCTTAGAAAAGAAGTAGTTGTTACTATGAAATGGATCCATATAGGAACTATTGAAGTAGTATAAAAGCAACTTTTGAGGAAGAAATTGATTCAAAAATACATTTATCTATAACGGATAGAAGAATCTATAACGAAAGAGATTATTGTCTTGGAACAATGATAGAGAATCTATATGCAGGAAAATTAATGTTTGATTTTATCCTAGAATTGCATACAACCTAGCCGACCAAGATTTCAATAGAGTCTTAACCCTTCATCGAGATTCTGAAAGAAAAGATCTAATGAAACAAAGTAATAAACCATATTCTATAACTTATAGAATAGCTCATGCCCTTTCAAATACACATCATTCAGATTTATTTCTTAGGAAATAGTATATTGAGATTCCTAGAACTTTAAAGGAATTTACAAAGATAATAACACCAAATCCTATAAGGATACCTAGAATAGGTGGTGTTGATATCATAAAAAAAGATCACCTAGTTTTAAATAAAATACTTAGCTCTAGAACTGAATTTAGTAGCAGGATGTCATTTTCGGAAGATAGGATTACAGGCTATAAAGGGAAGGAGATAGATTTATTAAAAAAATTAACTTCTCAAGAGATTAGAGTAGATAACGTAGAACTTTGATGCCCTAAAGAATGGAAAGAAATACAAGTTATATTTGACATCACTAATAAAGAATTTTTTTTCAATTGTGATGACTTATATCAGTTGCAGCAACCTATTGTTGGTAGATGTGAAGGCATGTTAGAAATAGCAGACTATGAAATCCTAGTTGCAGGACGAGAAAATGGGAGTATGACTTTGGGTTTATGTTTCCTTGAAGATCATAAACCATGGGGAAGAAAAGGTAACGACATGGAATTCAGTCTTAGTGTTACCATAAGGATTAAATGACGAGTCCATTTTCTATATACATATCTGTCGGTATGTTGTATGATCAGTATAAAACAGAGTATTTTGCAACTTATATTGATTCAGGATCAGGATTTTGCATGGCAAAATCTAGAGTTTTCCCTAAAGAAGCAACGGAAACCTTGCCGTTATTGCAGGAAAGGATTTTTCACAAAAGATCCTAATACTCAATAAGAGAATATGAGAAGTCAAAATCCTGATCGGAGGAGTATTTGGATCACCTTGGTTTAGGGTAAAACCACCTCCTATTTAGTTTCATGATCAAGTGTTGATATCTTCCTTGGTAACAATTTCATTCAAACATTTGCAAGATATGTGCAAGATAATCAAATGAATCTGTTAATTTTTAGTACTAACTGTGGTAGTGAAATACAGGTTTTGCAAAGAGAAAAGACATTTAATAAGATAATGCCCATAAATTTTCGTAGCAAACGTGGTGATTTCGATGCCAAATTAACTCATCCAAAAATGCAGGATAAGAGGAAATTTGGTAAGGTTCTTTTATCTTTCTAGCAACAGGGACTCATCGACAGCGATAGCTTCTACAAGGAATCCGAGAAAGAAATTAAGAACCTTAAGAAAACACTGCAGGAAATGAAATTGC
Organism: Sesamum indicum; assembly: GCF_000512975.1. Taxonomy (NCBI): domain Eukaryota; kingdom Viridiplantae; phylum Streptophyta; class Magnoliopsida; order Lamiales; family Pedaliaceae; genus Sesamum; species Sesamum indicum. Next base: position 638,392 of record NC_026147.1, on the reverse strand, counting down.
TAGAGATTAGCGAGGAAAGCAAACTTTCTCCTGAAAACATCAAGAGACTTATTTAGAGGAACTTTAGTGAAAACCCTCTATCCTAGTGGGATAGGAATAAGATCGAGGCTACTCTGAAAGTCAAAGAAGAATGCAAGTACGAATACGTTCGATACAAACCTGTCTAGATGAACATGGAAGATAAGAAGGATATGCAGATGATTATCAAGGAGTATATCAATCTTGGACTCATCAAACCTGGAGTCTCTACATACAGTAGCCTTGGATTTCTTGTAAGAAACTATGGTGAGATAAGAAGAGGTAAACCCAGGTTGATAATTAAGTATCAAGGCATTAACAAAATATTAGAGTTTGATAGTTATTACATTCCTAGTAGAGAACACTTAATTAATTGCATTAAAGGAGCGAAAGTGTTTTTTAAATTCGATTACAAATTTGGGTTTTATCAGATTAAGATGAAGAGTGAAACAAAGAAATTTACTGCATTCTCCACACCATAGGGACAATATATCTAGAATGTGCTTCCAATAGGTTTAGCTAATTGACCCCAAATATTTAACAATAGATAATCTTTTGAAAGATTATTTCAAATTCATGTTTGTCTATATTGACGACATACTGATTGCATCTAAAAATATGAAAGAAAATATTAAACATCTTGAAATATTTTTTAATGCATGCCATAAAGAAGGATTAGTACTTTCTGAGAAGAAAACTACTATTGGTGTAAATAAAATTGAATTTCTAGGAATTCTTATTGATGAAGCAGGAATTGAGTTACAGGACCATATTGTGGAAAAAATTTGCATTTTCCAGACGTATTCAAAGACAAGAAGCATTTGCAGAGCTTCTTGAGAGTTGTTAATTTTGTAGGTATCTTCATTAATGATCTTGCAAGATACAAGAAGGATTTTCGATCACTTCTAAAAGAAAGAGAAAATTCAAAGTGGAAATGGGAAGAAATCCACACAAAAAGGGTTTGTAAGTTGAAATAGGTTTGCAATAACCTGTCGAAGCTTGCTATACCACAGGACGAGGATGAATTGCTAGTTTACACAGACGCCGATGGTTATAGATGGACAACAATGGTCATCAAGAAGACAGTTACAGGGGAAGAACCTTGTAGATATACAGGAAGATTGTTCTCAGAACAACAAGCCAAATCTTTTGCGGTTTGAAAGGCTTTTAAGAAATGGCCTTTTTTTTTACTTGCTAATGAATTTACTTTAAAGGTTGATAATACTAATCTTAAGGTATTCTTCAAAAATAAATTAGAATCAAAGATAAAGAAAGCTCATATTACCACATGGTAAGCTGAATGCCAATATTATTGTTATAATATTGTCGTTATAGAATTTCATGAAAATGTTCTTGCAAGTTTCCTAATGAGATATGGAGGCATTTGAAGCAAACTCCATCGTGATGAGGCTCAGGCACCTTCGAAAACCTCGAGGAGCTTAACAAGAAGTTCGGGCATCTAGCGATAAATGTCCAAGTTGCCGGACAAATTCAAAGAGCTGATCTAGCAAAATCCAGGTCGCCATAAGGAGTTCCTTATTAGCATCCACCTCGCTATGGAATGACTTACTAGAACCAATTCGGTAGGCATCACCTTCTGGAATGACTCACGAGTTGAGGAAGCATGACCCCAAACATGCCTTTGGAGTACAGGGCTGTAGATCTGTAGCGTCGGATTCAAGTACCGATTGCACAAGACCACGAGCGCATTAATGCGGTAGTGTGAGGACACTTTCCTCACCCTTTGGGATGTTTGAGGTCGATGTCACCAGAGCACCAACAGTTCTGGTTCGAGAGCCTAAAAGTAATGTACTTTTACAAAATGTTGTATTAGGTTATAATCTAAATTGTTTAATGAATTTTACTAATATATTTTTTTTTTCTAATTTGATATTTTTCAAATGACCTACTGGTAAGACTATGACAATGAGTCCATATCCCAAGTTTTTCACATGTGGGCGGGTAAATTCACCCAAAAATGATTTGCCCTCGCTCGAAAAGAGCTAGTCAAACCACTTGGTTTGGCCAACGAGGTATTGCTCCAGCTCTAGTCATACTGGGCTAATGGGGACTTCCAGGATGAGCCTACCAAGAATAAGGTGAATTGGGTGGCGTCCTGTATTATGTATCACAAGTGGATCTTCCTCTATTGGCATGCACAAGGGGAAGATGGTAAATAATTTATATTGTTTTATAAAGTTTATCATTGTTTTGTAATAATGTGCTAACTGTTTTATACTTATATAGGAGGCAGTACTCAGTCGGCCAACCAAGTAGATGGAATTGTTTGCAAGATGCTACAAGAAGAAAGCGGACGTTGGCTGCAACAGCCTGAGGGCGGCTGAGGTGGAGGATTATCAACCTCCACCTTAGTAATTTTATTATTTTTTAAAAATAATTCTAGGGTAAAGTACTAATAATTTTGTTTGTTTTGTAGGAGATGTTCCAGAAGCTGAATGAGGATTATCAGCCTCAGCCCATAGCCGAAGACGTATTACCACGGCCGAATCAGAGGCTTCAGTGGCGATGACTGAGCAGTAGTTGTGCCTGGCTACAATCGAGGGCAAGAAAAAGGGCCGTGTATTCAGCTTTATTTTTTAAGCCCACGTCTCCAACTGACCTACACGTAACCGTTGCCACCGCACTGTCACTGCCAAACCCGGACATGGAGGATCCCATGGTCCAACTGGAGATGATGATGGTTGAGATGATGGCTATGAAGAGGTCCATATAAGCCACCTCCTCGACTAAGGAACCGTCACAACCGACCACTTCCACTAGGGCCCCAGCACAGTCTCCGACAGACCCCCTACTCCGAACAAGGACGATATAGACATCGTTGATAAGAGGGTTTAAATTTGATTTTATTTTTTAAAACTTTATAATGGATAATATTTTATATTAATATAATTTTATTCTAATTAATCATATTTCATAATGTTTATTACATTTTATTATTTAATATTTATTCAATTAATTAAACTCATATATATAAATAAATTTAATAATTAATTATAAAATTAAATTATTATTTAAAAATTTATAATTAAAAAAATAGAAACGATTTTAGTAATTGTTAATAAAATGTTACAAATTTAAAAAACAACAACGTTTCAAACACCATTGCTAAAACAATTTTGAATAAGTATTCCTATAAAGGATTGATTGTTCCTAAATGCATTCCAACTCAAACTAATGCATACAAGAGACCATTCCAAACAAATAATAAATCATGCCTAATACTATTCAAAAATTGAGCACTATACAATTCCAATGACCTTTCATAAATATATCACCATTATAAATAATTACAGTTCCAAAATTCAGCCAAGAGTATTAGAACAACCATTTCAAAATTATCCTGAATTAATTTACATGACTGTTCCAAAACATATCCAATGTGTTTCAATCAAACAAATCAAATTTTCATATTCAACTGTACTATTAAGACGGTCAAGGACAATGTGGTACAACAACTTTTTCACGTTGGGAACGGTCCTTCACCAATCGTTTCTAAATTTTAGGAATGCCATTTATAATGACGGAATGCAAACCGTTCCAAAGAACGGTTCAAATTAATTTCTTCAATTTTAAACCGTTCCAAAAGGCACAAAAATCATTCCAAAACCAGTAAATATTCTGTATTTTTTTGTAGTGATGTAACATGTTAATTTATATATTTTATTCTAATTTATAATATATTTTAAAGCGAAAATAATTATTTATTATAGTACGTAGGAACGGTGTGCCATAACGGTTAGTATACATACGTAGTAAGAGAAGTATCATGTAATGACACCAACCAACAATCTATCATCATGCAATCACCACAGAATCACAAAGTAGGCAATTCCTTACAAAAGTACTATTTATTCTCTAAGAGTCCTGCTTACTTAAGTTACGGTAAATCATTTAATGATCTTCATTGGCTATCATCATCTCAATTGTAATATCTCATCTCTCTCTCTTTTTTCTACCTTTTTTTGATATCACATATGATACCCTATCATCAGTCATACCATAAAGCACATAGCTCATATGATGTGCCACATCAATCACACCAAATAACACACAACTCGTATGGGAAAATTGTAATTTACATTCCATAACTTAGTGTATTTGTAATTTTGATCCCATTATTTTTCCTCATGTAGTTATATTTTTTTCCGAAAAATGGTCCCAAGCTGGAAAACAAATCAATTCTGTATCCAGCAAAAAACACTTAACAATCACATGCTAGGCCTAGGCGTGCTCGTCACATAGCTAAATTGTAAATAAAATAGTGGATGGGGACAAAAAATGCTAATTGCTAATTTTTGTAAGTTACGGGACTAAAACTATTGATCCCGTAGCGAATGGAACGATAAATGAAACAGATCTAATTTATGGGACAAAAATGTTACTTTCCCTTTTTTTTAATATTATAATTTGTACAAATGCTTTTCTTACAACTAAAATAGAGAGTCTGTTTTGTCAACTAATCTCCATCACAAGCATAAAATCATAAAACTTATTACTAGACAACATGAGCAAAATTAAGCTCCAGTTAACTACACCACCCATACCTGCAAAAATTGTTAGGAAATCAGTTGACTCAACTTATTAGACATTCATCATGGTAGGTACGTATGGAGTCCCAGAGATCCTGATCCATTCATCCCCTCCATAGATTCTCCCTCCCGTCCAGCTCTCAGCCATTTGTTGAGTGAAGTGTTGGATCCCCGGCCATTTGACTCGGTTCTTCATATCCGATCCGGGGCCGCGATTCTGGTACTCTGCGTAGTACAGTGTGTCTAGAGCAAAATTTCCCGACCATTCCGCCCACCCTTCTGGTGCAACGAACCCGCCGATGTTGGATTGCATGATAATGGTCCTTGAGAGCAACTTCCATGGGCGGCCAAGGTAAACCTTAACGGGTGGTGTAGCCTGGAGCAATGCTGGCTCAGCCACAATGTCGCCGTTCTGGATGACTGTGGCGCCCAGGCTGCGGGGCTCGACACGGCCTTGGGCGGTAACCATGCAGGCCTGGTTGGGCCCTGGCTTCCGGACGACGAATTTGCAGTTCTGGAAAAGGGCTAGGGCGTCGCCGAAGATGAAGTCGATGGTGCCGGAGATGGAGCAGTCGCGATAGTACTGGCGATAGGTGTGGGCGTAGAGAGTGTCCTGGTAACCATCGATGTGAACATTGAAAAAGACGGCACGGTCACCAGAGACGCGCAGGGCCACGGCTTGGTGCCCCTGAGGACCAGCTGTGTTCTCAAATCCGATGTCCTTTGCCATGAACTCATCAGCGCTTACAGCTACAAAAGACAGTTAACTTTCAATTTTATTTCTACATTTAGAACATCAACTAAATTTCTACTTACGTGATTGTATATAATTTTCAATTTTTAATATTATCATACTGATGTATATAAGAAAAGCTATACTGATTATGCATAAAGAGATGAAGGTTGAATTAAGAAACTCACCGACGGTGGCCGTGTGGAAGGTCTTAACACCTTCAGCGTAGTTCTTTCTGCCACTGATTCTTGTCTTCAAAGGACCATCTCCGATCAATACAATTTTGTTCATCTTCTTGGGAATTTGGACATACTCCTTGTACAGACCAGCCTTAACATAAATCACAAATGTTTGGTTATTCTTGGGAGGGACAGATGCAATGGCTGCGCTAATCGTGTTGAACTGCCCGCTTCCATCTAGGGCCACCACCGCATTCGGCTTCAATGATGATGCGGCAAGGAGACGCCTTTGATTGTTGGATAAGAATAGAGCGCCTTCTTCCTCCGAGAGAAGCTTTCGGCTGGAAAGCCCCCCAATCTGCAACGATGCAAGGATCGATGACATATTGGTCACCATGGCGAGGCCGTTGCTTGACATCTCCCTAGTAGTTTTCATCAAATGCTTCATCTTCTCCCCAGTATCGCCTGCATATTTAAAAAAAATATATCTTTATACACATAACACGTGTATATAAAAATCTTGAAACAGGACTAATCCAGCAGACAGATTGCTAAAGCTTTTATGATATATGTATGTACATACCTGTGGTGTTCTCAAAGGCATCAATGCAGGTTTCATGGTTCGTGATTACAGCACTAAGCCACGTTTTGAGGTCCTCGACGTACTCGTTGGCCTTGGTAGCGTCGAATTCCCCAAACGTGTCGAACGACCTCTTGAGATCATCGATGGCAGTGTCAAGCACTTCTTGGCAGATCTCCAACGCCTGCTTGGTGCCATTATCCTTGGCTGCTTCTTGGAACAAAGACGAGTTCTTGATGACTTCGCCTATATTTTTCTCTGTAAATTCAAATGCGGCCTTGACCAGCTCCTTGGGGTCGGTAGTGTTGGCATGGGAAAGGCTGCTTTCACAAGTTTCTTTATAGTCAGTAGGGGCGCAAATGGACTGCACGGCCTTGGTTGAGCCGGCACTGACGGAGCCTGATTCACTTCTCTTTGTAACACCAACTGCCACAGCAACAACCATCGCCACCACGAGGATGGCAGCTAGCCCGGCAACTGCTGCTTTGGCAGCCATTTCCTTTTTTTTTTTTTAATTCTCTACCCTGGAATTTATTCAAGGTTCCCAGAGTGGAGAGGAATTTCTGGATTTTAATTAAATAAAGCTCAGAACTCTGAGTGATGGAAGATGTGGGAGGAAGACAGGGCACTTATAGCTTGAGAAACAACGTTGGAGCCATGAAAGCAGGTTGAGAGGTTGTTATTTCTATTATAAAATTGGAGACTGTTCGACGTTTCCGGGGCTGGGAAGAAAGGTGGCCATGCATGCAAATCAGGGGTGCCTGTGATTAATATTAGAGGGCAAAATTGGCCATGCATGAAACTCGACTTTAATTGGTGGATTTAGGAATTTCATTTAGATATTAATTAAAATAATATATTAAATGTAAAATACAATATCTATAACTAAAAGGTAAGTATTAAATACTATTAAAAACGTAAGTACATACGTACTATTTAATTTTATAATGACACATCGCAAGAAATATTATATTTAATTATTATTAATTGTTATTGGTAATAATAAATAATCGTATCAAATAATTATTCACTATGGCCAAGTAATGTTTATTGGTCTTGGTTTTGTAAGGGTGACTAAAATATTTGTCATTGTTAAAAGTCATGACAAGTATTTTATCATAACTCTTAGCTGTTACACATAATTTTTCATGATGAAAAATTAATTTATTTTGAATCGATTTTATTTAATTATGATTAATAATAATTATTTACCATAATTTTCAACTATAGTGATTAATACTATAGTTAATAATAATTCTTTTTCTTGCAACACTACTAAATGTATCATATATTTAAATGTTAACTGCATTATTATGATTCTATAAAAGAGTTGAAATCGTAAAAAAATTAATAAAATATAGGGCCAAAATACTATTCTAAAAATTAAAAGATAAACAATTATAACAAAAAAAAACTCAATTTTCACATTTCGGGAGACGATGTTGGAGACGGAAGTTGTGGCAAAATCAGGGACGGGTTAGTGACGATACTTCCTATCACAAATTGAGATAAACTTTTGCAACAGTCTCTTGATTTTCAATGACAAGATTATTATGTATTTTTGGCTTTTTGACGGATTGGTCGTCACTAAGACCATGGCAATTATATATTAAATTTATTATTATTATTTTATTTAATTGTGTTTTTAAATTGAATTTAAAAGTAAAAATGGAATGCAATTAAATTAAACATAGAATTAATAAATAAAAAATATGTATTAATAAAAAACATAACAAAATTCAGCTTTTTTTTTTTAAAATTGAGGAATAAAAAAATAAAAGAATCTTATCCTAAAGTTGCCTCCTCCTCGCCAGCCGACCACTACAAAAAAATTATTTTATTTGAATGACTTTTTTATTAATATGTAATGATTTTTTAAGACTGACCTACCGCGGTTAAATGGAGCTTACAAACTATTTGTAACGGCTTAGCAGAAATTGTAAAGGTCTTTGTATCGGCCACTGTATGCCGTTACAAAACTAGTCATATTGAAACAAATAAATTTGAAACTGCTTTTGTAACAGCTTGGTATAAATTTGTAACTACTTTTGTAACAACTTGATTGAATTTGATTTAGTTATTTTTGTACGGCCTTTGTAACACGTTTAGGTATGATTATGCTCTATGTTTGGAACAAGTTTTATAATACTCTTTGTAATGGTTTTGAATTATATTGTAATTGTTTTTGCCACTGTATTTGTAATTCGCTGATGTTTTTACTGTTTTTTGAATGGCCACGTTCAAAATCGATAACTATTTTGGCACAGTCTTTGTAACGGCGTGACGATTTCATCTGTTCTTGGTGTATTACAAAAACCCGTTACAAATGCAGTTACAAAAATTATTTATTTATTTAATATATTTTAATATTTATTTTATTTAATATATTTTAATATTTATATAAAAAAAACACATAATGTAACATAAAAAAATCATAATTTAATTATAAAAATAAAAATATTAGTACAAAATTGTATTTTTATAAAAATACAAAAAATAAATCCTAATCTAAATTATTATCCCCAGCGTCCGTGTGCTCATCATCGTCTTCATCCCCGTCTAGAGGCTCGGATGCTAGACGATCGGGCCAATTGAGATAAATGCTTTTGATGTAGACGCTCGAGGGCCAACACCCTATCATCTAGGATATTCAAACAATATTTAAAACAACGGGTGGTAATATTGGAGCAAGGTAAGCATTACCTATAACAGTTTGGTTTGAATGTTTAGACATACTTGCAAATTTAGTTGTTTGATGATACTTTATACTTTGTTTGTATTGTTATAGATAGTAAGAAATGATTGGTTAATATTATAACAACTCAAATATTATTGATTCTAGTATGATGTGATTTCTATTGTTGGACATGCAGTTCAAATATTAATATTATTGGGTGGTATTTAGATATTAATTTGGATATAGAAATTTAAATTGAAAAACAAAAAAATTACTAGAGACAGAATTAACAAAATAGATTTGGCCATTACTGATGAAATACTTAGGGACGGAATTGCTATCAATAGTTAAGAAATAATATATTATAACCGACAGAATCCAGATGGAATATTTCCGTTCTTTGACTCTTATACGGAGATATTCCATCCTAAATATTTGGCTACAAAGTATGATAACGGATTTTTTTATGGCTATTAATTTATAATGGAAAGTTTGGCTGCAAAGACGTAAAAAATTATCATCTCTAATACCCTTTGTAGTGTTAAGAGTTAAACATTAACTTCTAATTTGCATGTCACACTTTGGATGATAAAGAAAAGTGTGGTAATATTGGAGCAAGGTATGCATCACCTATAATTTGTACAATTTTTCTTACAAAATAGAGAATCTATGCTGTGAACGAATCTCCAAGAAAGGTTTAAAAATCATACAAATTGTTACTAGAACATAAGGAAGAGCTCTAGTTGCTAGACGACGAAAACCTGCAAAAATTGTTAGGAAATCAACTTATTAGACTTTCATCATGGTAGGTACGTATGGAACCCCAGAGTTCCTGATCCACTCATCCCCTTGATACATTTTCGCTCCCGTCCAGCTCTCAGCCATTTGTGGACTGAAGTGTTGGATCCCCGGCCACTGCACCCGGTTCTTCGTATCCGACCCTGGCCCGCGGTTCTGGTACTCAGCATAGTACAGTGTGTTCAGAGCGAAATTTCCGTCCCATACCGACCAACCTTCAGGTAAAACGAACCCGCCAATGTTGGATTGCATGATAATGGTCCTTGAGAGCTGCTTCCATGGGCGGCCAAGGTAAACCTTAACGGGTGGTGCAGCCTGAAGCAATGCTGGCTCAGCCACGAAATCGCCATTCTGGATAACGGTGGCGCCCAGACTGTGGCGCTCGACGCGGCCTTGGGCGGTGACCATGCAGGCCTGGTTGGGCCCTGGCTTCCGGACCACGAATTTGCAGTTCTGGAAAAGGGCTTGGGCGTCGCCGAAGATGAAGTCGATGGTGCCCGAGATGGAGCAGGCGCGATAGTACTGGCGGTAGGTGTGAGCGTAGAGAGTGTCCTGATAGCCGTCAATGTGGACATTGTGGAAGATGGCACGATCGCCAGAGACGCGTAGGGCCACGGCTTGGTGTCCCTGGGGACCGGCTGTGTTTTCAAATCCGATGTCCTTTGCGAAGAATTCGTCAGCATTAACAGCTGCAAGCGAGAAGGAACTTTCAATTTTATCTCTACATTTAAAGGACTGTGATAATCATAGTGTCAGCAGAATACATTTAGAAAGAGATGAAGGTCAAAGAAACTCACAAACAGTGGCAGTGTGGAAGGTCTTAACACCTTCAGCATAGTTCTTTCTCCCACTAATTCTTGTCTTCAATGGACCATCTCCGATCAGTACAATTTTGTTCACCTTCTTGGGGATTTCGACATACTCCTTGTACACACCAGCCTTCACATGAATCACGAACGGTTGGTTATTCTTCTGAGGCACAGATGCAATGGCGGCGCTAATGGTCTTGAACTGCCCGCTTCCATCTTGGGCCACCACGGCATTGGGCTGCAACCCCATGAGACTCCTTTGTTTCATGGATATGAATAGGTCGGCTTCTTCCTCGGAGAGAAGCTTCCGGCTGGCAGAGCTCCCCACCTGTAACGACGTAAAGATTGATGACATATTGGATACCATGGCAAGGCCATTGCTCGACATCTGCCTGGCAGTTTGCAGCACGTTCTTCATCTTTTCCCCAGTGTCGCCTAAAATTCAACAAAATATGTATATATAAGAATTCTGAAACAGTGAGTGACCTGTTGATAGAGATTGCTGAATCTTTTTTGATATACATGCATACCTGTGGTGTTCTCAAAGGCATCAATGCAAGTTTCATGGTTCGTGATTACAGCACTAAGCCACGTCTTGAGGTCCTCAAGGTACTCATTGGCCTTCAAGGCGTCGAATTCACCAACCTTGTCGAATGACCTCTTGAGATCATCAATGGCTGTGTCAAGCACTTCTTGGCAGATAGCCAATGCTTGTTTGGTGCCATCATCATTTGCTGCTTCTTTGAACAGAGGCGAGTTCTTGATCACGTCGCCTATATTTTTCTCGGTAAATTCAAATGCGGCCTTGATCAGCTCCTTCGGGTCTGTGGTGTTGGCATGGGAGAGGCTCTGTTCACAAGTGTCTTTGTAGTCAGTAGGGGCGCAAACGGACTGCACGGCCTTGGTAGAGCCGGCACTGACGGATTCACCTTCGTTGTGTTTCTTTGTAATACCAACTGCCACAGCGACAACCATAGCCACCACGAGGATGGCAGCGAGCCCGGCAACCGCTGCTTTTGCAGCCATTTTTATTGAACGTCTCTACCCTGGAATTTATTTGAGGTTTCCAGAGTGGAGACAAATCTCTAGATTGTTATTAAGTAAAGCTTAGAACTCTGGGTGATGGAAGATGTGGGGGTAAGACAGGGTATTTATAGCTAGAGAAACAACGTTGGAAGCCATCAAAGCAGCTGGAGGTTGTTAATTCTACTACGAATTAGGGACTGTTAGAGGCTTTCGGGGCTGAGAAGAAAGGTGGCCATGCATACAAATTAGGAGCGCCCCTGAATGGAGGGTAAATTGTTTGAAGTCTTGTTTGATCATTTCAGCGTGGATTGAATGGATTAATATTAAAGGCAAAATTCTGTATTTAATTGGATATCAATTGTTATGAAAATTATAATATTCTCAATACTTAGTATTGACTTTGCTAATGTTGAATTTTTATTATGGAATTTTGGGATTTTAGAGAAATATTGGATTAAGATTTCTTTATGATCACCTTTTTCTGAAAAAATGGATTTTTAGATTACACTTTTTGAAAATAATTGGGGATCTAATACATGTTTTGAGAATATTTGGCCAAATTAAAACACTACGAAAAAATTATTTTATTAGGATGAATTTTTTGGACAGCCAAAAATAGTCAGAAAATTCATTGCATTTAAAAGGCAGAGGAATTTATGACACCGTTGGGAAAAAGAAATTTTATTAGAAGAAAATATGATATTAGTGGTAAAATATCAAATGATAATTTTAAAAATTTCACTAAAAATATATAAAGAGTGACAAATTCTTTATCTTGTTACTGTATGTATAATTATTGGAGATATCAATTGTATGTAAAAGTCGTCATTAAATAAAATTAGTGACACATCTATAGTGAAAACTTAGTGACAACTATTATTTGTTGTCGCTAGGTCGTCACTATACATGTGTCACTGATTGTATTTAGTGATAACTTTGTGATGGGTGTCGAGACATAAAAGATAATTTCTACAAACACTTTGTAAAAGTGGGAGTAGGGTCGATTCCACAGGGACTGATGTTAAGTTGTTTTAATAAAAGAGAAAATAGTTGGGGGGTTTTGATTGTAGAGAAGATGCAAATATAACACTTGTTCTAATTAACAGACTACCCTGAGAATGTTCACAAGATTTAATCCATTAAAAGCATTAAGAATTAGAAAAGCCTGATTCTAATTAACAAATTCCTACGAGGATAATTTTTTTAAATTAGATCATGCATTCCCCATAATATAACTAACTACTTTTAACATAATTAATTATGCTACGTTGCTACAAAGTATTGAACTAAACAAAGAATTACACGAATTTGTAGATTCAATTAGCTAAGCAAACCTTCTTGATAATGAACAAATTGACCATATTATTCATAAATCAGATGTTTGTAATAAGGGCATAGAGAATAATATGAATACTTATTTAACAAGTGTAAAAAGTGCAGATTAGATCTCATAACAATTTACGAATCAAGCAATCATCACAACGTTAACCAGAAAATAATGAATTTAGCCTGACATGTTAATGGAAGAATACACTAAAAAGTAGAATTCCATTAACCCCAGCAACAAATTAAAACTAAAAGAGAGAGTATGAAAGTGATGTAATCTATTGAATTCAAAGTATTCTATTCAATTTCAAGTATGTTTGACAAATGGGGAGACCTCCTCTATTTATAATAAAAATCTCCTACGATCTAGACAAGGGGGGGGGGGGGTTAACTACATGATTGGTTCAAAAGATGTCAACAAATCATCAATCACGTATTTAAAGGAGTCATTTTTCAAAACTCAGCAAATCATTCCCTTTTTTCTCTTGCGGAAATTGCATCTTTCCTTTCTTCACCCTTGTTGACTATATCACTAAGCGTGGGCACGTTTAGTGAATCCGCAAAACTGTCTTGAAATCCTCTCTTACCTTTTTGGTGTCCTCGATATCCGTTTTTGGCTCGATATTTTCATCTTTATCCCATATCATCCCTTTTAGCTGAATATGCAATAAATTGACAAGATTAGGAATATTTTTGGCTCAAAAGCAAGATTAAATCACTATAAAATCATGACAGTTTGTGTAGTTATCAAATACCCCCACACTTAGCTTTTTGCTTGTCCTCAAGCAAGATCAAAATCAATTATGCATTCAAAATCCCTCCAAACTTGAACATACTCAAGGCAAATTGTAATTATGTACAAAGTAAATGACCTATTTCATAAAAAAAAAAAATAAATTTCAACATGTATCCAAACAAGTTTTCACATAATGACTATTATCAAAACCAATCATATATAAAACTAGTGGACAATTTTTTTTTTGCGCTTTCCATTCTCTCAAGTGTATATATGGCTCAAGTGTTTCCTTCGACGCTTACTACGAAAATGCTCCGCCATAGGCTTGCTTATACACCACATCTCTGCCATTTTGAAATATGCACATACATGGATCAAAAGGTCTTTGATTTTGATTTTAATGGGGCTTTGGTTTGGGGGTAAGATATTAAGGGTAACGAGGTTAAATTCCAAAAAACCAATTAGAACACCAAAAAATTGAGTGAACAATAAATCGAAGCTCTCAAAATTTACTCATTTACCCATTTCTCCCCTCAAAATTTTTGACAATTCCTTGAACTATGCCTTTCTATTTCTTTTGAAGAGTTGATACATTTTTGTTCTTTTTCTTTTTCTTTTTCTTTCATTTTTTTGGTGGCAAGAAAATTATTTTCTTTTTTGTTCTTTTTGCCACTTGGGTTTTTTTTCTTCTTTTCTTTTTCTCCTCTTTTTCTTTTGTGATAGGCATAAAATAAGGAAACAATGTTAGCTCCCACATAGTGTAAAAGCACAATTTTGGAACCCCCACACTTATTTCGAGATATTACAAAAATCACAATAGTCATTCCTCCATTTTGAAAACTTATTCTTTTGAATATAAACCCATTTTCCTTGATGCTCTAATAATCCTTGGAAGGGTCAAAATCAAGGGGTTTCATCATTAAGCCAAGAATAGTCCAAAATTGAAAGGGTTTCATCATGCCAAGATTTTGCACAAAAACTTGTAAAAAAGCTCCTCATTTCAAGTCAACTTGAAAAAGAAAAGGAAGATTTTTCACTAAGTTCGTCCCTCAAAATTTTCATCAAGCATATCAAAATTTTTCATTAAGCACAAAAATCCTTCCAAGCACATTCAACAAGTATATTCAACGAGCACAACAACAACTAACAAAACCAACAACAACTAACTAAACCCCCACACTTAAAATCCACATTGCCCTAATATGGACATTGACATGCAACTCAAAAATATATAAAATAAAAATTAAGAAGGTTAAGAAAACGTCCCTGAGTGCATGCTATCAAGTGGTCAAGGCATTGGTGGATTGTCTTTGCGTCACGCCGGCGGTGGAATGGTGGAAGCTTTGGAGAGGTTTCTTGGTGGCGGGGGAGAGCAACTGTGAGAGAGAAGGAATTTCGGTCAAAGCAATTGAAAAAGATGAAGACTTGATCAAGGGTTTTGACCCACTTTCTCCTTTTTATCTTGATTTTTTTTATTTTTCAATTTTATTTTTTGATTAATTAAAATAAATAAATAAAAGTAGGTGTGTGGAAGTGTTTTTGACAGCCCACTTCGTCTCACTAAGCGTGGGCATGTTTAAAGAAAACAACAAATGTGTTCTTGCAGGGTGAGCCTGACAGATTAGGATGATCCTTTAGACGTGGGCACGCGTAATAAAATCAATAAATCTCCTCAAGTTGGGATTCCAGACAGATTTTAATGCTTCATTAAACGTCGGCACGCTTCACAAAACTCAATAAAAACACTAACACTAAAATGAAATGAAATGAAAAAGAGGAGAAGGGATAGAAATTCATGGGTTGCCTCCCATGTAGCGCCTTTCTTTAATGTCTTTGGCTAGACATTATTGTGCCTCAACTTGAATAAGTTAGGCACTTTAAATCCACTTCCTCTTCTTCGTAATGCACCCAGAGATGGTGTGGACCAAGGTAAACTTTGAGGCTCATGAGAGAATTCTTCCTCGAACTTATTTTGTCATGAAATACCTTGTTCTTATAAGTTCTTAGACCAGAGCTGAAGTTTTTGTAACCATCGAACTTAACTTTTTCTGCACCAATGGATCAATAAAATCTTTCAATTTGCATTTGCTGGTGCACAATCCCTTGAGGAACTTTGCCTAGTGAGGTATTCTTTTGATTGCATCGATCAATGGAATGTTTACCCTCACTTTGCTAACAGTTTCAAGTGTTCTCTTCTTCTCTCCTTCCTCCTTTTCGGCAAATCCTTTTGGTAATGGAGGTTTGGCCATCAACATCTTGTGATGTTCACTGTTGGTTGTTTTGGGCTTGTTGGTCTGCTTTTGAGAAATCTCCATCTTTTGGTCTGGTTCACCGTGCTGGACATTTCATGCTTAGTGTCATTTTCATCCATGTTTGGTTGCAACTCCTTTTCACTGCGAAGGACAAAACACTAGTATTTTGTTTGGGGTCAACAATAGATTGGGGAGGTAATTTACCTTGGGATTCCAATTTACTAACAAATGACGCTAGTTGACTAATTTAAAACTCTAGATTCCGAATGCTCATATGAGTTTGCTGTTGGAATTGCTAAGTATTCTGTTGAAATTATTGATTATTAGCGACAAGTGCTTTCATCATATCTCCGAGAGACGTACCTGGCTTGGAGACGGATCGAGGTGGTGGCCAGTTTTGAAATTGTGAAATGTAGCTAAAACTGGGGTAATCTGTCCTTCCTAGATTGTACATGTTGAAATGGGGATCATATTCTCTTTGTGGTGGTCCAAAAAGTCCTCCTACATCATTGGCATGCTCGACGGTTTCTTCTTGAAGCATAGGGCATAAATCGATGGGATGTGGCATAGAATTACATATTCGACAAGCCTTCACTCGTTGGAATTCTTCTTCGGCAACTCTTTCAACGAGGGATAAAAGTTTATCTAAACGATCATAAATGGAAGATTCGTTTACGTCATTAACTGGCGGATTATCGTATCTAATCCCAAACTGTTGAGCGTTGGACCACATGATTGTAATTACGTTGTGTGCTATGGTTCACTCCAAGTTCCAATACCTCTTGTGCTACTCTAGCTGGGAAGAAGTGGGTATCCTTTCAACTTGTTATTTGGTTTCCTATTGAAATCTCCGTCTAGCCTTCTCAAACTCGAATCAGATTCAAGTTCACCTATATGAGAAGACTGTAGTATTAAACCAAGTAACAAGAAAAGAAATCTTCTTAAAAACGCCAATTCTCGGCAACGGCGCCAAAATTTGATGGATGCCGAAACCACAAAAAATAATTCCGACAACACTTGCAAAAGTAGGAGTAGGGTCGATTCCATAGGGACTGGTTTATGTCGATTTCTTTAAAAGAAAAAGAAAATGGCTGGGGGGATGTTTGATGGTAGAGAAAAATAATAAAAAAAATAAAATGAACTAGAGAGCAATTAAAATTACGAGGTGAAGCTATGAGAGTGTACTTTTCCGGTTAAGGTTAGATTCATACTTGATTCTGTGAGTTGATAATTGATGCAAATATAACACTTATATAAACAAATAAATCAGTTATGTTAATTGGTATGACCTAACGAACTCACCTTTTCTTATCTTTTCGTCAGCCAAGATACGATCGTTGGCTAGATCGCTAATTAACAGACAATCCTAGAAACATCCACAAGATTTTAATCTATTAACAACATTAAGAATTAGAAAGACCTGATTCTAGTTAACAAATTTCTACGAGGATAATTCATTTAAATTAGATCATGCATTCCCCATAACACAACTAACTCCTTTGACATAATTAATTATGTTATGTTGCTACAAAGTATTGAACTAAACAAATAATTACACGGATTTGTAGAGTTCAATTAGCTAAGCAAGCCTTCTTGATAATGAACAATTGGCCGCATTATCCATAAATCAGATGTTTGTAATAAGGGCATAGAGAATAACATGAATACTTATTTAACAAGTGTAAAAAGAGCAGATTAAATCTCACAACAATATACAAATCAAACAATCATCATAACCTTAACCAGAAAATAATGAATTTAGCCAGACAAGTTAATGAAAGAACACAGTAAGAAGTGGAATTTCATTAACCACAGCAATGAATTAAAACTAAAAGAGAGAGTACGAAAGTGATGTAATCTATTGAATTCAAAGTATTATATTCAATTCCAAGTGTGTTTGGGACTCCCCTTTTTTATGATAAAAGTTTCCTACGAATCTAGACATCAGGGGGGAGGGGGGTTAAGTATGACAACGGATTTTTTTATCGCTATTAATTTATAATGGAAAGTTTGGCTGCAAAGACGTAAAAATTATCATCTCGAATACCCTTTGTAGTGTTAAGAGTTAAAACATTAACTTCTAATTTGCATGTCACACTTTGGATAATTTTAGGATACTCAAACAGTAGATAAAAGAAAAGTGTGGTAATATTGGAGCAAGGTAAGCATCACCTATAATTTGTACAATTTTTCTTACAAAATAGAGAATCTATGCTGTCAACGAATCTCCAAGAAAGGTTTAAAAATCATACAAATTGTTACTAGAACATAAGGAAGAGCTCTAGTTGCTAGACGACGAAAACCTGCAAAAATTGTTAGGAAATCAACTTATTAGACTTTCATCATGGTAGGTACGTATGGAACCCCAGAGTTCCTAATCCACTCATCCCCTTGATACATTTTCGCTCCCGTCCAGCTCTCAGCCATTTGTGGACTGAAGTGTTGGATCCCCGGCCACTGCACCCGGTTCTTCGTATCCGACCCTGGCCCGCGGTTCTGGTACTCTGCATAGTACAGTGTGTTCAGAGCGAAATTTCCGTCCCATACCGACCAACCTTCAGGTAAAACGAACCCGCCAATGTTGGATTGCATGATAATGGTCCTTGAGAGCTGCTTCCATGGGCGGCCAAGGTAAACCTTAACGGGTGGTGCAGCCTGAAGCAATGCTGGCTCAGCCACGAAATCGCCATTCTGGATAACCGTGGCGCCCAGACTGTGGCGCTCGACGCGGCCTTGGGCGGTGACCATGCAGGCCTGGTTGGGCCCTGGCTTCCGCACCACGAATTTGCAGTTCTGGAAAAGGGCTTGGGCGTCGCCGAAGATGAAGTCGATGGTGCCCGAGATGGAGCAGTCGCGATAGTACTGGCGGTAGGTGTGAGCGTAGAGAGTGTCCTGATAGCCGTCAATGTGGACATTGTGGAAGATGGCACGATCGCCAGAGACGCGTAGGGCCACGGCTTGGTGTCCCTGGGGACCGGCTGTGTTTTCAAATCCGATGTCCTTTGCGAAGAATTCGTCAGCATTAACAGCTGCAAGTGACAAGGAACTTTCAATTTTATCTCTACATTTAAAGGACTGTGATAATCATAGTGTCAGCAGAATACATATAGAAAGAGATGAAGGTCAAAGAAACTCACAAACAGTGGCAGTGTGGTAGGTCTTAACACCTTCAGCATAGTTCTTTCTCCCACTAATTCTTGTCTTCAATGGACCATCTCCGATTAATACAATTTTGTTCACCTTCTTGGGGATTTCGACATACTCCTTGTACACACCAGCCTTCACATGAATCACGAACGGTTGGTTATTCTTCTGAGGCACAGATGCAATGGCGGCGCTAATGGTCTTGAACTGCCCGCTTCCATCTTGGGCCACCACGGCATTGGGCTGCAACCCCATGAGACTCCTTTGTTTCATGGATATGAATAGGTCGGCTTCTTCCTCGGAGAGAAGCTTCCGGCTGGCAGAGCTCCCCACCTGTAACGACGTAAAGATTGATGACATATTGGATACCATGGCAAGGCCATTGCTCGACATCTGCCTGGCAGTTTGCAGCACGTTCTTCATCTTTTCCCCAGTGTCGCCTAAAATTCAACAAAATATGTATATATAAGAATTCTGAAACAGTGAGTGACCTGTTGATAGAGATTGCTGAATCTTTTTTGATATACATGCATACCTGTGGTGTTCTCAAAGGCATCAATGCAAGTTTCATGGTTCGTGATTACAGCACTAAGCCACGTCTTGAGGTCCTCAAGGTACTCATTGGCCTTCAAGGCGTCGAATTCACCAACCTTGTCGAATGACCTCTTGAGATCATCAATGGCTGTGTCAAGCACTTCTTGGCAGATCGCCAATGCTTGTTTGGTGCCATCATCATTTGCTGCTTCTTTGAACAGAGGCGAGTTCTTGATCACGTCGCCTATATTTTTCTCGGTAAATTCAAATGCGGCCTTAATCAGCTCCTTCGGGTCTGTGGTGTTAGCATTCGAAAGGCTCTGTTCACAAGTGTCTTGGTAGTCAGTGGGGGCGCAAATGTTCTGCACGGCCTTGGTAGAGCCGGCACTGATGGAGCCTGATTCACTTTCTCTCTTTGTAACACCAACTGCCACAGCGACAACCATAGCCACCACGAGGATGGCAGCGAGCCCGGCAACCGCTGCTTTTGCAGCCATTTTTATTGAACGTCTCTACCCTGGAATTTATTTGAGGTTTCCAGAGTGGAGACAAGTCTCTAGATTGTTATTAAGTAAAGCTTAGAACTCTGGGTGATGGAAGATGTGGGGGTAAGACAGGGTATTTATAGCTAGAGAAACAACGTTGGAAGCCATCAAAGCAGCTGGAGGTTGTTAATTCTACCACGAATTAGGGACTGTTAGAGGCTTTCGGGGCTGAGAAGAAAGGTGGCCATGCATACAAATTAGGAGCGCCCCTGAATGGAGGGTAAATTGTTTGAAGTCTTGTTTGATCATTTCAGCGTAGATTGAATGGATTAGTATTAAAGGCAAAATTCTGTATTTAATTGGATATCAATTGTTATGAAAATTATAATATTCTCAATACTTAGTATTGACTTTGCTAATGTTGAATTTTTATTATGGAATTTTGGGATTTTAGAGAAATATTGGATTAAGATTTCTTTATGATCACCTTTTTCTGAAAAAATGGATTTTTAGATTACACTTTATGAAAATAATTGGGGATTTAATACATGTTTTGAGAATATTTGGCCAAATTAAAACACTACGAAAAAATTATTTTATTAGGATGAATTTTTTGGACAGCCAAAAATAGTCAGAAAATTCATTGCATTTGAAAGGCAGAGGAATTTATGATACTGTCGGGAAAAAGAAATTTATTAGAAGAAAATATGATATTAGTGGTAAAATATCAAATGATAATTTTAAAAATTTCACTAAAAATATATAAAGAGTGACAAATTCTTTATCTTGTTACTGTATATATAATTATTAGTGACATCAATCGTATGTAAAAGTTGTCGTTAAATAAAATTAGTGACACATCTATAGTGAAAACTTAGTGACAACACAATATAGTGAGAGGTGCCGGAACTCTCTTCCGAGAGCTAATGGGCTCAAGGAGCTAAACGGTTTAAATACTCCCCTCTCTAACGAGCCAGCAAGAAAATAAGCCAGTAAGCCCATCTGCAAAATCTTCTCCTCCACTATCCTATTGAGTTTAGCTTTAGCCGAATCCGTCTCACAAAACGACTGTTGGCACCAGTCCTACATTTTTTCTCTGTGGGCCGAGGAGAAAAGGGGCTCGGCGTGTACATGAGAGAAGCAAGGAGGTCAACCTCTTTCTCCTACTACTAAAAGATAGATTGTTGAAGCCTTAAGCTCAGCTACGCCACCGCACCCGTACCCTAAAATTAATATTTTTTTATTTTTGGACGATTAGATAACTATTATTTGTCGTTGCTAGGTCGTCACTATACATGTGTCACTGATTGTATTTAGTGATAAATTTGTGATGGGTGTCGATACCATAAAAAATAATGTCTACAAACACTTTGTAAAAGTGGGAGTATGGTCGATTCCATAGGGACTGCTGTTAAGTTGATTTTAATAAAAGAGAAAATAGTTGGGGGGTTTTGATTGTAGAGAAGAATAATAAAGAAAAAACTAAATTAAATTTTTATGAGGATAATTCGTTTAAATTAGATCATGCATTCCCCATAACATAACTAACTACTTTGACATAATTAATTATGCTACGTTGCTACTGAGTGTTGAACTAAACAAACAATTATACGGATTTCTAAAGTTTAATTAGCTAAGCAAACCTTTTTGATAATGAACAATTAACCACATTATTCCTAAATCAGATGTTTCTAATAAAGGCATAGAGAACAACATGAATACTTATTTAACAAGCGTAAAAAGCGCAGATTATGTAGCACCCTCTAACGCTACTAGGCTATATCTTCTCTAAACGTTATACTTAAACTAATTCCTGTGTTTATGTATATATTGAGATATATATATATATATATATAGTATATATATAATTTTTTATTATTTTATTTATTTAATTAGACTTTTTTAAAATACCCATCACGTCCCTCCTAAATTTTCTTAATTAATATAAGTTGCCCCCAAATATTATATCGTACTCCAATTTAATTTGTTCAAATTTTATTATATTCCAATTAGGATCTATAACTTATTTACTAATCACTAGGTATCATAAGGATTTACCAATTAATCCTACAATTATGTATTATAATTTTTGGGACGTCACAGATTAGATCTCACAAAAATTTACGAATCAAACAATCACCTTGACCTTAACCAGAAAATGATGAAATTAGTCGGACATATTAATGGAAGAACACACTAGAAAGTGGAATTCCATTAACTCTAGGCAATGAGTTAAAATTAAAGAGGGAATATAAAAATAAAATTGTCTATTTAATTCAAAGTGTGTCCACAAATGGAGAGACCCCCTTATTTATAATAAAAGCCTCCTACGAATCTATACATAGGGTGGGGGTTAAGTACATAATTGGTTCCTAAAATGTCAACAAATCATCCCATTATATCAATCACATATTTAAAGGGATCCTTTCCAAGATTCAGCAAATCATTCCTTTTTCTCTTGTAAAAATCGCATATGTCCTTTCTTTATCAGTGTTGACTGAAGCACTGAGCGTAGGCACGTTCAGTCTGTTCTGCGAAACTGTCTTGAAATCTTTTCTTCCTTTTTGGTGCCTTCAATTTCTATTTTTAGCTTGATTTTGCCATATTTATTCCATATCAAACTTTTTTAGCTAAAAATGCAATAAATCCACATGATTAAGAATATTTTACTCCAAAAAGGAGGGTGAAATCACCATAAAATCATGACAATTTGTGTAGTTATCACTTTGTGCACATTCTTGTCACTAATTTTTGGTAATAACATTTTTTATAAAATAATAATAATTATAAAAATCATGAAATTCATTATTGTGACAAGGTAAACATTCTTGTCACTAAATATATATAAGAAAATTGGAGAATTAGTCCTGTAACTAAGGACAGTGACGTTTTTGGTCTAGTAACTTTAAGTCTTGTAAATTTCATAAAAGCTGCAATTTTAGTCCTCCAAGCAAAGGTTGAACTTTGAATGATTTTACCCTTTTATAGCTTTAAAATGAGCATTTTAGTTCATCTTCACTTTTTTTTGCATTTTAATGCACATGCTTGAACATGCTCTCTTATAATGTTATCATAGTTTAGATTTATTAAAAAAATATTTATATTACTTTAGATATTTTAACCACTAAAGGAGTTTTCAAAGTATAAACCAAATGAAAGTTCGAGTTACAATGAAAAAATAAATATTTTAGCCCCTAGAAATACAAAAAATAAATTTTCTTATACAAATTGTTAAAAAAAAAAAGGGCAAAATTCTATATTTCATTGGATATTAGTTATTATAGAAATTATAATATTGTGCATAGTTATTGACTTTGCTAATGGTGTCTTTTTTTTTATGGAATTATGGGATTTTAGAAACATTGGGTTGATAGGTATGGATTTTTGGGATTGACTTGTCAATTGAAAAATGATCCAAATACATACGGAGAAGCGATGTTAAACATTGATTCGGATAAGTAGCTTGAGGCCATGAGATCCGAAATGGACTCGATGGGTTCAAATCAAATTTGGACCCTCATAGACCCACCTAAAGGTGTTAAACCTATTGGATGCAAATAAGTCCACAAACGTAAGCTTGGAGCTGACCGGGAGGTTACAGCCTTCAAAGCTAGGCTCGTAGCAAAAGATACACTCACCGACCAGGGGTTGATTTTGAGGAAACCTATTCGCCCGTAACCATGGCCAAGTCCATTCGTAATCTGCTTGCCATAACAGCATGGTATGACTATGAGATATGCCATATGGACGTGAAAACGACCTTTCTTAATGGTTTCATTGAGGAAGAGATTTACATGGATCAGCTGGAGGGCTTCACTTTCATGGGAGAAGAACAGAAGGTTTGTTGTCTTCAAAGGTCTATGTATGGCCTTAAACAAGCTTCCCGAAGCTGGAACATGTATTTTGATGAAGTTATATGGGGTTATGATTTCATAAAAAATGAATTCGAGCCTTGTGTATACAAGAAGATCGGTGGGAGCACGGTTTTGTACCTTGTGCTTTATGTAGACGACATCTTGCTCATTGAATGATGTCAAGATATTGGATGGCATTAAACATGGTTGTCCACATAATTTTTCATGAAGGGTATGGGTGAGGCCTCTTACATCCTTGGCATCAAGATCTATAGGGATAGATCTAGAAGGATATTAGAAGTAACCCAATCCTCGTATATTGGGAAAACTTGAAGAGATTCAAGATGGAGAACTCCAAACGAGGATTCCTTCCAATGAGACATGGGATTAAGATGTCCAAGAAACAATCTTCCAAGACTAATGAGGAGCTTAAAAGGATGTGGTACCTAGCATAGCTGAGCCCGTAGTTATCTTCTGCAATAACAACAGGGCAATAACACAAGCAAAGGAACCGAGATCTCATCACCGTTCCAAACACATTCTTAGACGCTACCATCTGCTTAAAGAGATGGTGAGTAGAGGTGATGTCAGGATGGACCGAGTCACTTCAGCAAAAAACACAACGGATCCACTTACCAAGTCGATGTCGCAAATTACCCATACTTAGCATCTGGATAAGTTAGATTAATTTATATTAGGCTTGCCCTTATTTTCTAATAAGTTGGACTTATTAATTAATAAAAATTTATTGGGCTCATGTATTTAATTGGATTAAATATAGATGGGCTTAATTAGGTGGGTTTTTAATTAATTTAGATTTAATTAAAATTAGTTAGGCCTTGTATTTTATTTCAATAAAATGTCAAGCACCCCCTAATTAAACACATTGGATAATTCTAGGGAAGAAAATAATTGACTAGTAATTTTCACTTTTGGAAAGTGCTTGTAGGTCATTCTTTATTTGGAATAAAGAATATATTGCCTTATGGATAATGGAATGAACCTAAACACATTCTAGTACATTCATACAAGGTACATATATATATATTCGAATTGGTTATTTGAAATAACTAATTATTACACAATACAAATAAAATAACCCTCCTATCCTAGAACTCCAATTCGGTCGTCCCCCTCTCTAAACACATTTGGTGTGTTTTCTCCCTTATTCTCTTCTAGTAAAGGGAATTAAAGGATCCCTATTTTCGATGTGGTGTGGACATGTCTTACGTTGGAATCTCATGTGAACAAATCAACAAAAGAAGGTTCGAAAAAAATCAAATAAGAGGTAAGCGTCCATTTACCTTTCTTGCAGTCCTCGATTTTAATTTCACCATTATATATCTATTATCCATATAAAATTATTTCTATGATGTAAATTTTAATTATAAGAATAATTTAGTCATTGCAGAAAATATTAAAAATTAAAAATATCTCAAATTAGTAATACATAGTAGATGTATATACTCTAAATAATTTATCTGAATATCTGTTAGAATTCCGCCACCATTTAACTTTATAGGGCAAAATATTTTTTTTAAGTCTCATAAAATAACTATGGCAGGTATCGCTTTTAGTCTCATAAAATTCATAATTATATATTTTAGTCTCAAAAAGTTACGCGCGTTGTGCTTTTGGATTAAAAAGGCATTGTAATTTTAAAACTAAAAAGACCCAAAATCACATATTTTGGAACTAAAATAATGTAATTTTGAGTTTTATGGGACTAAAACCGTCACCTATCATATAGTTGTGATATTAAAAAAAATTCTACCCTTATTTTATTGGATTAAAAGAGCATTTTGCCCCAAGTTCGTATGTGTTTAACACCTCATAAAATGCTGATTAAACTACTTATTAGTACCAAAAAAAATCAATAATTTATATTCTATGAGAGTACTAGCTATAACAAACAATTAAACATTTCAAACTATTCACAATTTTATAATACACATGTATATTACTCCACAATGATGCAAACTGTTCCATGACAATTTCCCCAGAATATTCTCAAAATAGCAACATTAGCTACAAATCTTGATAATTGGCTAACGAAAGTGGAGTTTATAACTCTGGTAATAAAAGACAAAATACCACTATAAAAAAAAGTCCTAACAGAAAAGCATTGTGGTCGAAATATTTGTAATGATTTTTCAACAGTTGGATAATTATCATTAAACTTTTGTCTCTAGGATGAAAAACTAATGCTTGATTTGGGATAAAAATAATGACTTCTCAACGAATCTTGGGCATAAAAATTTATATAATGTAATCGAAAAATCAGCCAAAAATTTTGAGTGTTGGAATATATTTGAGATAGAATTTATGATGGAATTCATCACAATTGACATCCAAAAATATTCTGTGTAATTTTCTATGGATGACGCCCCATATTTGTCCCAAAGTAGTATGAGACGTAATGTTATTAGGGTGGCATTTCCGACAGTTGTCCCAAAATCTGTGTCAAAATCTATTCTAAATATTTATTGTGTATTAACAAAAAAAAATAATTTTGTTTTTTTAATATTTTATCAAAAATAAAATTTTGGAGATAATAATTTGTGCGATAAAATTATAAGTAAAAAAAAGTAAATGATGTACGTTTTTCCAGCGCAAATCTATACTCTATAGAAAAATGTGAATATCTCTGATGTGTTTGTTCCCATGGTGCGTGGAAAAGCATTCATATCGACCTTCTCACTGTTCTTCACGGACACTGCATGAGCCGCGGGCTGGGGCAGAGCCACAGACACCTCCAGGCCGTAATCGTCAGCCACCTGCTGCATAAGGCTGTTGACCTCGCATTCAGGAGTGGAGAGAGAAGTGCTTCCAGCCATAGAACTCTCCATAAACTCGGCCTGAACTTCCATGTTGACGAACTGCCTCACAAACTGGTCCATCGTCTCCGAAATCTTCTGCAAGTTCCCAGTGTCGACCGACGATTCGAGCGATTTGACGATGCTCCCCATTGACTTGCTGATCGCGGTCAGCTTCGCCTGCGTGTCGAGACGCGCTACCACAGCGTCGAGCCGCGACGCGAGGCGGAGATAGTTCATCTGCTCGTTGCGCTTGCGTATGGAGTTCTCAGCGTGGATCCGCGCTCCGTCCATGTTACCTTTCTCGATCGCTTTCTTCACCTTCAACTTCTCCGCCTTCTCCTCCTTCTCGCACTTGCGAGCCTGACGCTGCAGGATCTTCGAGGTTAATTTCAGATCCATGATCTGCTGCATCAGCTTCTCGGTGATTCCCATGGAAAATCTAGAGAGAGAATTCGAATTCTAGGGTTTGAATTCTTCTCCTTGCGTAACTAATCTTATTAATAATAAATCAAAATTAGTTATAAACGAATAAGAATTCTATCAGAAGAAGACTATTTAAGACTTCTAATACCACTAATCTACTTGTACAATGATAAATATATCCAACTAAAATAAATAAATGGGAAAAGTATTATTTTAGTCCGCTAAGTATCCTTAATTCAAATTTTAGTTCGATAACTATGTCCATTTTTGTTTAGGTCTAGTAACTTACGAAATTGCTTACTTTTAATCCTTTGGCAGATTTTACCCCAATTTTACCCCTATGAGTCCATATGGACTAAAACTGTCTTTGAAAGTTGCATAGAGGTAAAATTGTCCGAAAATCTACCAGACGACTAAAAGTAAGTAATTTCGTAAGTTACTGGACCTAAACAAAAATTAACATAGTTATTCGACTAAAATTAAAATTAGGCATACTTAGCGAACTAAAATAATACTTTTCCCGAAAAGCTTTTAGGCAATCTATCTTTCCTTTTGACTGGGAATAATGTGAAATGAAGGAAATTCGGAGCCTCTTCGTTGCATATTGAGGGATAAGATGAGAAGAGAACATTCATTCAGCAAGTTTGGAGGAAGGAGTTGAAGGACGTCGGTTACATCCATCAGTTTTTCTTCCCCTTCTCTTTAGTTTTATGTTTTGGAATTAATAGGATTTTTGGTTTTTGTATGAACATGTGTAATCCCATTTATGATTCAAGAAAAATGTCGAACCTAATTGTTATGGTTTGAGATGTTAACTTATCTGATTTTGTCAAGTACTTTCATCTTGGTTTATTGTTTATAATCTAATTATTATTATTGATAAATTCGACAATTTGACTCAATATTAATTATTGTACTATTATTCATAAATTGAGTAATCCGTAATTGTCATGAATAAGTGGTATGAGTAGCAAGCAAATTAATTTTACATTTTGTATGATTTATTTGTAGGGATAAGAAAACTAAGTTAGGTAATTGCAGCTATTTCAACTGTTTGATGTAAATTTAACTATTTTCACTTATGCAAGCTCCATTACTAAATTGATACTGAACGCTATCCTGTCCAATCTTTGAGATACTAGATTTTGATTTAGATGCTTGAATAAAATTAATTGCAGTAGAAAAATAAGATTTTATTATGACTATCCTAATAGAATTAAAGTTGAATGTTTGGTTGTGAAATGAATATTTTGTGATCAGATTGACATAAAAAATGAATGATACTCTCCCTTGGATTGAAATCCTTGTGCAGTGAGTTTAGCCTAGATTATTTCTCCTGTCTATTTAGTTTATATTTATTAGTAGTTAATTCTCAATTCAAATCTCCTTTTCTGATTACCACAACCAAACTAGGAAATGAAGTCATAATTTCTTAGGGATTCGACCTGATCTTCTACTGCTACAATTTTAAAATTAGTAATTAATTTTGACGATTTCAATAATCAATCAAAGTGGACGATCGAGCTAAACCTCATGCACAGATATACGAATAACTTAGAAATTTATAAATTTACAATATTACTGAAAACAATTAAAGTTGTAAAAGTTAAATTTTACTTACAAGCTTTCTTTTATGCATGCCACCCGAGGACCCATCGTGGTAGATGGTTCGTTGGCCTACTTTTTCTTGAACTCATTAGTGTCCCAGTATGCATTGGAGGGTAGCCCAAATATCTTCATAATTGTTATATTTTGTCACAAAAAATTATCAAGTGGTCATAACTTCCATTGAAAATTAGTCGGTCTGCTATTGCGCCTGTCGAATCTCCAGCAAAAATACTGTCTTTCCTATCTGGGCTATTATCTCATCTAATCTTCATATATCTCTCCAAGCTCAACTCCACAAGTTTTATGAAATTTTTCTTGTCGAGTTCTAAGGTAGTTGTTGTTATCCTGATGCCTGCAACCCATTCATCTATCAACTTCTCAGTATCTCAAAAATCGATAACATCCAGATTAGGTATAGTGCCATATGGATGCAAGGGCTGGAGTATGGTCCTCGCCCAAGGTTTATTTTCACGCACTTTTCTCAGATTTCTTTCTGGATTTTCTTTTAGCCTGATTCCCACGAACGTTGGAGTGACATTAGTGTGGAAATCCGTACTTTCTCATCGGATGATCCAGTAGAGGATCATAGAACCTGTGCATTCCAGCAGTAGTAGTGCTGGAGTGATTTCATTGGTTTGGATATTGACTAAATCCACAATCTCAAGTTGGGAAAAGGATTCTTCCAATTCTTATAAATCTGATAAATCTGCTCTCGTCACCTCCATTATTTTATAGATCTGATAGATGCGATGATCAGATCTTCTCTGGTCTTCGATTTTGGAATCTTCGTGGCCTTACCCTTCTGATGTAGAACATGTACTGTCCCAAGGACGTCCCTATTGTCTGAATTTTGATGTCTCAGGACTCTCCCTTTGGCTTCTCTTCGGATCTGCAATTTCTGCCTTTAGATCTGTAAGGTCCTCGTGTAGATCGGGAAGGATCTTAAGGACCTCGTCCACCTTCTGGCTCAAAAATTCTATTTTTATAGGTATATGAATTAACCTATGTTCCTACTCTTGAATTGTCTTTTGTATTTCTCTCAAATCTTAGGAGATCTTCGATCTATTCGACTCGAGTTCTTTCCAATCAGTTCATTTGATCATAATTTTTAGAACTGCAATTATGCAGGAATTTACCCGTTCTGCTTCTCTTGGCTGAGATTCTACCATGGACTTCAGGGGAGTGTAAACGCCTCACCGCATTTCCTGATAGTACCTATTGAACATCAAAATAGTCTCATCTATTAGTGGATAAATAATATCTAAATATAATATAAACATATATTTTCTTAATAAACCTAGGCTCTGATACCATTTTCGTGGGCAAGGCATTAGCATCCAATTAGAGATGAAGCGGAAATAAACGTGCCAATTTCATAAAACCTATGGGACTAAAACTGTTGGCCCGAACAGTAAAGGACCAAAAGTGAGAACTACCGCAATCCTACGGGACCAATTCTATCATTTCCCCGTACTTTAAGATTTGACCTGATTCCACTATTATTACAATTGTTAGAATCAGTAATTAATTTTGATAATTTCAACAACCGGATATTATTTCATTCCACAAAGTTTTTGTACGTTCAATTATCAAACAGCCCGTTTTGGTAGAAATCACCTTAACAATACAAAATTTTCACTTAAGATTTAAAATCTTAAGTATTAGTTATAATTCTTAAAATTAATGGGACGAAATTCGAAATACGCTTCAATCTTACTAGCTGAAATTAAACATATTTTTCAACTAGATGTACTGTACCTTCAAATTAAACATATAAAAGTTTTTATTAATCTATTCGTTCATGCTGAAAAGATCAAACAAGAGTTCAAACTATATATCCTCCATTCACGGGCGCCCCTGATTTGCATGCATGGCCAGCTTTCTTCCCGGCCTCGAAAACCTCGCACTGTCTCTAATGTTGAGTAGAATTAACTACCTCAACGCTATAAATACCCTGGCTTACCCCCACATCTTCCATCACTCAGAGTTCTAAGCTTTATTCAATAATAATAATCTAGAGATTTGTCTCCACTCTGGAAACCTCGAATAAATTCCAGGGTAGAGACGTACAATAAAAATGGCTGCAAAAGCAGCGGTTGCCGGGCTCGCTGCCATCCTCGTGGTGGCGATGGTTGTCGCTGTGGCAGTTGGTGTTACAAAGAGAGAAAGTGAATCAGGCTCCATCAGTGCCGGCTCTACCAAGGCCGTGCAGAACATTTGCGCCCCCACTGACTACCAAGACACTTGTGAACAGAGCCTTTCCAATGCCAACACCACAGACCCGAAGGAGCTGATCAAGGCCGCATTTGAATTTACCGAGAAAAATATAGGCGACGTGATCAAGAACTCGCCTCTGTTCAAAGAAGCAGCAAATGATGATGGCACCAAACAAGCATTGGCTATCTGCCAAGAAGTGCTTGACACAGCCATTGATGATCTCAAGAGGTCATTCGACAAGGTTGGTGAATTCGACGCCTTGAAGGCCAATGAGTACCTTGAGGACCTCAAGACGTGGCTTAGTGCTGTAATCACGAACCATGAAACTTGCATTGATGCCTTTGAGAACACCACAGGTATGCATGTATATCAAAAAAGATTCAGCAATCTCTATCAACAGGTCACTCACTGTTTCAGAATTCTTATATATACATATTTTGTTGAATTTTAGGCGACACTGGGGAAAAGATGAAGAACGTGCTGCAAACTGCCAGGCAGATGTCGAGCAATGGCCTTGCCATGGTATCCAATATGTCATCAATCTTTACGTCGTTACAGGTGGGGAGCTCTGCCAGCCGGAAGCTTCTCTCCGAGGAAGAAGCCGACCTATTCATATCCATGAAACAAAGGAGTCTCATGGGGTTGCAGCCCAATGCCGTGGTGGCCCAAGATGGAAGCGGGCAGTTCAAGACCATTAGCGCCGCCATTGCATCTGTGCCTCAGAAGAATAACCAACCGTTCGTGATTCATGTGAAGGCTGGTGTGTACAAGGAGTATGTCGAAATCCCCAAGAAGGTGAACAAAATTGTACTGATCGGAGATGGTCCATTGAAGACAAGAATTAGTGGGAGAAAGAACTATGCTGAAGGTGTTAAGACCTTCCACACTGCCACTGTTTGTGAGTTTCTTTGACCTTCATCTCTTTCTAAATGTATTCTGCTGACACTATGATTATCACAGTCCTTTAAATGTAGAGATAAAATTGAAAGTTCCTTCTCGCTTGCAGCTGTTAATGCTGACGAATTCTTCGCAAAGGACATCGGATTTGAAAACACAGCCGGTCCCCAGGGACACCAAGCCGTGGCCCTACGCGTCTCTGGCGATCGTGCCATCTTCCACAATGTCCACATTGACGGCTATCAGGACACTCTCTACGCTCACACCTACCGCCAGTACTATCGCGCCTGCTCCATCTCGGGCACCATCGACTTCATCTTCGGCGACGCCCAAGCCCTTTTCCAGAACTGCAAATTCGTGGTCCGGAAGCCAGGGCCCAACCAGGCCTGCATGGTCACCGCCCAAGGCCGCGTCGAGCGCCACAGTCTGGGCGCCACCGTTATCCAGAATGGCGATTTCGTGGCTGAGCCAGCATTGCTTCAGGCTGCACCACCCGTTAAGGTTTACCTTGGCCGCCCATGGAAGCAGCTCTCAAGGACCATTATCATGCAATCCAACATTGGCGGGTTCGTTTTACCTGAAGGTTGGTCGGTATGGGACGGAAATTTCGCTCTGAACACACTGTACTATGCTGAGTACCAGAACCGCGGGCCAGGGTCGGATACGAAGAACCGGGTGCAGTGGCCGGGGATCCAACACTTCAGTCCACAAATGGCTGAGAGCTGGACGGAAAATGTAATGTATCAAGGGGATGAGTGGATCAGGAACTCTGGGGTTCCATACGTACCTACCATGATGAAAGTCTAATAAGTTGATTTCCTAACAATTTTTGCAGGTTTTCGTCGTCTAGCAACTAGAGCTCTTCCTTATGTTCTAGTAACAATTTGTATGATTTTTAAACCTTTCTTGGAGATTCGTTCACAGCATAGATTCTCTATTTTGTAAGAAAAATTGTACAAATTATAGGTGATGCTTACCTTGCTCCAATATTACCACACTTTTCTTTATCTACTGTTTGAGTATCTTAAAATTATCCAAAGTGTGACATGCAAATTAGAAGTTAATGTTTTCACTCTTAACACTACAAAGGGTATTAGAGATGATAATTTTTTACGTCTTTGCAGCCAAACTTTCCACTATAAATTAATAGCCATAAAAAAATCCGTTGTCATACTTTGTAGCTTCTCCACGGCCAAATATTTAGGATGGAATATCTCCGTCTAAGAGTCAAAGAACAAAAATATTTCATCTCGATTCTGTCGGTTATAATATTTTATTTCTTAGTTATTGATAGCAATTCCGTCCCTAAGTACCTTTTCAGTAATGGCCAATTTTATTTTTGTTAATTCTGTCTCTAGTAATTTTTTTATTTTTTTCAATTTAAATTTCTATATCCAAATTAAATCTAAATACAACTCAATAATATTAATATTTAAACTCCATGTCCAACAACAGATATCACGTCATACCACAATTAATCAGTAATAATTGTATTTTGTGTGTGTGCGCCTTGGTGGTGTGGGTTAGCACCGGTGGTTGGGTTTTCGGTCTTTGTGGCTGTAGACTTCCCCATCAGATCTGACTCCCTAAGTCGAAATCATTTCGTTATTGCTTTTTCTCATTGTTCCTATTAATTTGTAATCGTTGTTATATTGGTTTGTATTTTGTTATAATAATTGTATCTCTTTGTGGGCTTACTGCAGGGATAAGTTCCCAATATGGTATCAGAGGCTTTCGGTTCTTTTCTTCTGGTGATCGGTAAGATCGTTCCTTTACACTTTGTGAGATTTCTGTACTTTTTTTTCTTTGTGCGATTTATGTGATTGGTGCTTGATGTTTATTTTTGAAATCCGTAAATCCTGTCGTATGCAAGTTTATCTGCTATGTGCAAATATTACTAGTTAATATTTTGCTTTTGTTTATATTAATTTGCATTGATTGCTAACATCTCTATTTTGCAGGTTCATTTTGGCGATGATCTTTACCAGATCTATTCCTTGGACTAGGTTCGTTTAGGTCTTGGTTTAAGGGTGAATATGTTGGAAAATTGGCCTACGATCAAATTTAGTGAACCCAAACCCACAGCTCCAACCCACCACTTGGAAGGTCTGATTCGACCCACCCATTATCTCAGCTGGGAATCTCAGCCGGTTCCCATTTTTAGGTGACTGAAACCCTTCGCATTCTTATTTTCTTGTAGTGTACATAATACAATTTAAAAATGGAAAAAACAAAAAGTTGTACTATAAAAAATTAAAAGAAGCATAAATATTTTTATAGATACTATGAAACATATATTAATATTGCAATTATTTCAAAATTAACTGATGAATTCATTTACTTTCAGTTCTTATTTTGTAAATCTTCTATTTTAAAGATAAAATAGAAGACTTTATTAAATTTTCTATGAGATCCTACATAAATTTAATATATATTCTAAAAAATTTATGCTTCACGCACACCTAACGTAAATTTTACTTAGTCATCTTAAAAATATGTAAAACCTAAATTTATAATAAATTTTAATTTAAAACTAAATTATTACTCGATGCATTTAGACTTAAGTTAATAATTTATTTATATAAATTACTAGTCTTTTACATAATTATATAATCATTCCTAATAATAAAAAATAAGAATAATTTATAGAAATATAGTTGAAGTTTTTGGGAAGTGTAATCTTTAAAAAAAATATGAGTGATATGTATTGAAGTTTCTGATGAGTATATGTATAACTTTTAAAAAATTTATGGGTAATTGTGCAAATGAATCATAAATGAGTGCAAGTGTAATTGTCCTGTATATTTTTACTAACAATACATGGCAATGAAAATAGTTCTTGTATTCTTTTATTATCAACCATCTCAAAGCTTGTTTTGCACAATTCAACACAATAGTTCTCGCTGTTAACTGTGAAAACGTTTCAGAGTTTAGCTCTTCTTAGCTCAAGTTTCCCAATAGTCCCCAAGTGGACTTCATCAGGGCCATCTGCAATCCTCAGAGTTCTCGCAGTAGCCCAGAGGTGAGCAAGAACGGTATCGCCCGACAAGCCAGCCGCACCATGCACTT
Organism: Sesamum indicum; assembly: GCF_000512975.1. Classification (NCBI taxonomy): domain Eukaryota; kingdom Viridiplantae; phylum Streptophyta; class Magnoliopsida; order Lamiales; family Pedaliaceae; genus Sesamum; species Sesamum indicum. The sequence continues at coordinate 603,658 of NC_026147.1, read as the reverse complement.
GCATTGCCATGTCGAGCACTTTCAGGGCCATATTCGGAGCTGCAACCTGCTCAGAGCAAGAAATTCCGTTGGATGCAGACAGAGCCAAGACGCGAGTAAAAGACATTGTATAAGCTCGTAAAGGCAAGCACAGACGAATGCTAATAATACCTTGGCCATGGCGATAGTCCCACGGGCCTTTTTGTTTCCTAGTTGATCGAGTTGGTCTGCGGCTTCTAGAACCAGCAATCTAGTGCTCTCTAGCTCTATCCGGCACTGCAGCATGAGAAATATCAATGCTAGACGCAACAAATGATGATATATCAATATCAAACCATGTCACACAAATTCAATGTGATATGATCTAAGATAGTTGAACTCTCAGGGTCAAACTGAAGTGGCGATACCTCACACGACTAAACCCTAAACATACTGGCCGAGCTAGATGCCATGGTGGCAGAGATGTCAATGTAATTTTCTCAAATCGGGTTCTTTTTGTTATTTGCCAAAACCCCAGGACTGCCTACATCCTAATCTCTATTTTTAACCAGAAGCAATTCTGCACTGACCTTGGCAATGTCTGAGAGGAATGATCCATGCTCTGCGATCAATTTCCCAAATGCTCTTCTGCTTATAGCCCTCTGAATCATCATCTGTATGCCGCGCTCAGCAGCGCCGATCAACCTCATGCAATGGTGTAATCTTCCAGGGCCAAGCCGACCCTGATAAAGAGAACAAACAAATGAAAAAGCACCATTTTGAGAACCCCATCTCGCATGACAACAATACCTTAAAACTAGATCCATTAAACTGACATTATTGGCAACAATAATTTCGAGCTGGGCTTTTGAGAATGTAACTGTTCACCTGTGCAATTTCAAATCCACGACCCTCTCCGAGCAGGATATTAGTGCATGGTACACACACATTCTCAAATGATATTTCTGCATGTCCATGAGGGGCATCGTCAAATCCAAACACCATCAATGGTCTCTTTATGTTCACACCCGGAGTATTGATGTCTACCAAGATCATGGATTGCTGTCTATGCTTGGGGGCGTTCACG
>NC_026147.1:576080-602552 GCF_000512975.1 Sesamum indicum | reverse complement strand
ATGTTGACTTTCAAACAATGAGATATAACAAAGCACAACTAACCATGACTATAAGGACTTTGCACCTAGGATCCATGGCTCCACTGGTCCACCACTTCCTCCCATTGATAATATATGAATCTCCATGTCTGTTAGCATTTGATGTGTTTTAAACAATTTTTCAGGTAAATCAATCCAGTTTAATGATGTAACATAGAAAGATTCATTTGTTAAAAACATGTAAAAATTCAACAAGAATGAGAGTATAAACAAAACACCATGTTCGCTAATTTAAGTCCAATTTAAATCCACTTAGAATCATACAGGGTGGAGAGGTATGCTTAGATCCTATGTCAATATAAACCAACACACTTGCCTCTTTTTTAGTTTGTTTTAACAATAATAGATTCTTCCATCTTCATTAACAAACTCACGTTTCTTGAAACCATCATAAAATTTTTTAGAATAAATATCAAACCAAAATGTGTGATTGCACAGCAGGTCACTTTTAAAAGTTGTGGTTGTGTACCTTGTGATGGAACACTCTATATTGGTGGCATCAGAAGATGCCACCTGTGGCTCTGTCATTGCGAATCCAGACCGGATATTTCCTTCAAGCAAGGGAACAAGCCATTGACGTATTTGTTCAGCATTTCCATAGCGCATTAACACCTACAAGAAAGAAGTTGTAAGAAGAAGAGAATAACAAGAGGTTATATAATGTAATCCTATATGCCAGAGCAGAAATCATCGTGATATTTGCAGAATAACATATCCTAAAGGCAAATAGACTGCTTTCTTGATAACAAAGCAAAAGATTGTATGCTGAGTTGCAATGGTGATAGAAACAAATTTCAAAATCGTCGAGGTTTACACAACAGTAGATCATTTTCAGCTGCAAGTCCTGCGAGTCCCTTCCCCCCTTTTTGCAAGTAGACTTAACAAAATAGTTGTTCAATTCTAGAAAAGTAAAGGAATACGATGGAATAAATTCAAAAGCCAGCTTAAACATGGTTGGCTTGTCATCTGGTGATTTCTCTACCAGAGGATAGAAAATTATATTTCATATTCTTCGAAGCTTGTTATATATGAACAATAAATTTCTGCTAACCTCCATATTTCCAGTATCCGGAGCTCCACAATTAAACACCTGTGGTGCCCACACCGAACGGCCCATTATCTCACAAAGGTACCCATACTCGAGGTTCGAAAGACCAGCACCTAGTAATTCATCAAATGCCTTGTCAACGGGACTGTCTCTTCTTTGATCAGAAATGACTTGCTTAACCCTAGCAGCACTGTCAAACTGCATACAAAAATCTAGACATTAGTCAAGGTGTTAAACCTTACAGTTTATACTATATGCTATAAGTGCACCAGGACTATGAAAGTATTATTTAGCACTCATGGTTAATGAAATGAAATAATAAAAAAAAAACATATTGACAACTGATGTACAGGTATCCATAAGTTCCAGAGTCCCTCATTCTTGGCTAACTGCTTTAACCTCTCCTCATCAGGGTGAATGGACCAACGATCATTAGACTGAGCAAGTTTGTAGAACTCGTGTTCCATAGGGTATACGTGATCCTCCATAAACTTGATCAATTTGTTTCTCAACTCTTGAACCTTTTGACTTGGAACAAATCTTCCTCCACTTGGATGGAGGCTATTTCTGCTTTCTTTTCCAAGTTGCTGCACGTGTTGTTCAGGACTTGACTCTGATATAAAGAAAGCAATAAAGAAATTCAGGAAGGATTGAATTTCAGTAAACAAAATAAGCTTCCAACTACAATTAATATCAGAGTCTATACCAATTCTCTTTACTGAAATTAAATGTAGCCCATGTTATCACACAAAGCAACCAGTTGTGTATTCTATGGACTTTAACAAAATCATGCGTAATGATAAAATGTCCAAGGACATCTAACTCTTCTTTAGAAGCATGGGCAGCGACTTTAGGAGTACTATATTTTGATGCATACAGATTGTGCCCAGCTACAGATGCAAGGGTCATACAGATAGATAGGATGGTTAACTGTTTCATTTTTAAAAAGATTTACAAGTTATTATTTGTAAAAAAGGTTTACAACTGACTCACTTGGAAAAAGCTGAGAAAAGGAAAACTTATGAATACCTCAACAGACCATGAAAGACAATGTAAAAGGTTAAATTTTGTTTGCATATCTGACAGAAAAGTCAATCGGCGGAAAGCATGCCAAGAGTTATAGCCGTTTAAAAGATCATATTGTAGTAACCTCCCTATTAGATAATTGAGTCAAGATTGATGGATTGTCACACAGACTATCTTCTCCGACTATCAAATCTCAAGGGAATATATCAGAAATTGACATTACCCTGTGGGGGTTGCAGGGGAAGAACTGAATCCCTATGGATAAATGCCCATGCAGTTTCGATCATAGCATCAGCCTTCTTTCCAGCATGGCGGGCACGCTCTCCTCCTGAAGCATTTCCCTAGAAAGAGATATTTACAAAAAGATAGATTATTAGTAAGGTCCTAAGAAAATCGTGACTTGCAAACCAGCAAAATCATCTAACATGCACAAGTAAACTAACTTAATAGCTAATACCAAAATCCATCTACAATGTACTCCTGCATAGATAGATGCTCCACGGAACAAGGAAAAGGCAACATAAAACTTCCACTGACTGGCCGGCCATGGTTTTCCCTGCATTGCAATCATCATTAGACGTAAAAGCTCTCAAGGGCTTAGCAAAATATAGAAATTCATGACATCTGTTAATATTTAGAACCAAATCACTGATAACAAAACTGGTGAAGGAAATGTCCATCTCTGAATGTTTCACTTGCATCTAATACCATGCCTAGTGAAAGCCATACCAACACTTCAAATAGCTGTGTTTTAGCAAACTTGAACCCTTTAAGGTTTGAAACATTCCAATGATAAAAAAAATCAGACTGATTTTAAGAGAAAACTAAAATAAAACATCAGTTATGAAAGTGCACCAAGCTCCTACTTGACCTATAATTGTTTTCCCACAGATGAGGCATCAATATTTATCTGAATTTGCTCGGACGAAATTAAAAAATTAGCCAGACAATCCCAGATAAGCATCGAATAGGAAATTGCTTTATTTCTATCAATATTGACTCATGTAAGCAAAGTAGAAATTCAGAACTATCAATCAAGTTGTCCTTACAGCTGCAGCACAATAATCTGCGAGATACTCGGCCAATGATGGAACTCCTTCAGGTATTCCAGTTAACTCAAGACCTCCATTCTTTTCCACTTTGTCCAAAGAAATATCCACAACGTAATGCTGGCATGACATGAGAAAACAAGCATCACGAAAATATAATTAGTTTTAAGAAATGAAGTATTTGAATTCTATCTTGGAAAAATGCAAATAAGTTCGATGGAAAAACATAAAAGAGACTTATAAGAGTTGCAATAGAATTGAGTACCAAGCAGCTGTATGCAACATCACACATTTGATTCCCAAGGGTGGATAATTCCCAATCAAGAATGCCAATCACTTTATCCTGCAGTTAGCCAAACAGAATTCAATGATCTCTCAAGAAAAACTGTAGTGGAGCATTGGATTGCATCAACGTATGAACATTGCATATTGAAATGTATAATGCTTCTGAAGTACTGACCTCAGTGGGATGGAATACAAGATTATCAATCCGAAAGTCGCCATGTACTAAACCAGCTGCTGCTCCCGAAGAATCTTCAAGCGGAATGTGCTGGCGCAACCAATCAGCAAGTTCTAACATTCTCGGATTTCTATTAGATTTGCCCTCCCCAGTGGAAACAAGATACTGCTTGGCCCATCTCTCTACCTAAGGAAGTGCACATATCTCATTAGCTTGTTATAGCATCTAAGTCATTTACAAAAGCGACAATACAGTACAAAAGCAGGTGGTAAGGAGTAATGCCTTCAAGAGAAAAACAGCAATTGCCTACCTGCCGCTTACAGTAATTGTTCGGTTTTCCATAGCTGCGTAGACCAATGGCTTCCACATCAATAGAATGAAGAGAGGCCAAAACTTTAGCAGTGGCATGATATAATGTTCTCCTCTGTCGTGGTGCTACATTCTGAAGAATGAGACAAGAAATAATAAAACCTCCGGTGCTCAGTTGTCAAAAGACCAGAAAGATGGTATCAGAAGACTAAAACCCTTACTAGAAGCTTTGGATCTATATATATGCGTCCTTCAAGGTACTCCATAATGTAAAATGGTGTCCCAATCACACTCGAATCAGTACACAAACAATAAACTTTAGGCACAGGGACCAATGTATGAGTACCTAAGGCATGTAAAACCTGCAGTGTCCAAAATGATTCACCAAATTAAGAAGGGACAAGTAGTTAAACGAGAAATAACCAAACCACTTAAAGTAAATTTTGAACTCGAATTATTGACACAATGTTTGCCTATCTACAATGGAGAGAGAATATATATAGAACCTGAAACTCTCTCTCAGCAGCATGTGCAGCAAGTACAAAGAAAACAATGGAACCACTTGAATACACTCAGAATATTAATAAAAACGTTTGTCAATCTGTGATGGAGAGAGAATTATATAGAACATTACCTGAAACTCTCTCTCGACAGCGTGTGCAGATTCAAGCAATTTTCCTGGAGGTTTCTTTCTCATCACATACCAGTTCTTTAACGATCCACTTTGGACTTCCAGGAGAAATGTTGGATTTGATTGGCCATGCCCAAACTGACGTTAAATTATAGAATAGCAAAGTACACCAGTAATAAGATTTGCAGTCTACAATTATATAAGCAAATTACTTCACACCATCAGCTTACAAAAACTTCCCTTACAACCAGAAAACGCAACTCGTAAAATTTTCAGCTTTTCTCCAAATAAATTGAATACACTTCTTTTTTCACTCAACTTCTTTCATCTTTCCCACTTTACGGACTTAGCAGTCCAAGAAACCAAATACTTTTCTTGAAGCAAAAACCTTTCATACTGAATCCTAATTCCCATTTCATAAAACTTTGGCAGCTAAATGGAAATCATTTTTCCACATTTTAAGATGTACAACCACAAAAATCAGTGTGTAATTTTTGCAGAGCTACAAAATCGGAACTTTCAGCCAACCACAATCTAAATTTAGTAGTATCAACTACAATAACTATACCAAAAGCTACTCCAAGCACAACCGAAGAACACACACACAGATATGTGTATAATTATACTAAGAAACAAAGGGGGAAAAAACAAAAAGGAGAAAAAAGAAAAACCTGAGAAACAGTGAATTGAGAAGGACTTTGTGGGAACCCATCAACATTCGCAATCGCATAACGGAGCAAAGCATCAACATCGAAGCTCTGAGCCGGGTCGACCCGACCCACAAGTTCCGATGTGCGGCTCGCCATTTCTCACCAGTTTCTTCAACCTGGTCAATCTCACTTCTTGAAAGAACCAAAAACAAAGAATTACTACTTGTCGTATTCGCTCTTTCAGGAATTGAACTGTAACGAGAAGAAGCTTTGGTTAATTCGTTGTCGCTCGTTTTCTGTTTCGTTGATCTGTCAAGAAATGTATGATCAACTCTAGCGTATATGCTGACGACTGACAAGAACAAGGTGAAATTATTTGATTATTATGACTACAACTACAAGATAAGGTTTGTTGATCTCCCAATGCTCACTTCTTTTAATCGATTCATGCTTAAATTAATATTATCTTTTGTGATTTTATACCAAAACTTTCCATAATGTGAGGAAAAAATAATTATTTATATCACATCCAAATTGAAATATTTAAATTTTTTAAAGGATAAATTGCAATGACGTTGTCTAAAATCAAGTTTAAATACACAAATATTTCATAATTTGTAATTCTAAATTAAATCTAATTATGCAAATATTTTGTACTTTTATAAGATTACAAATATACCTTTTAAGGGATGTTAGTTTAATATTTCTTATTTTTGTAAAATTATATGTACACCCCTTCAGTATAATACATATAAGACGGTATTTATATAAAATTTTGCCACTAAATAGATAGCATTCTTGCAATTATGAATACAAATTCAAAGGGTATACTTGTGATTATGAAAAGAGTAAGGGGTGTTTTCTAATTAGAGATAATTCGAAAGTGTTAACATAATTTATGAAAATTTAAATAAGCAGTTCCAAAAAATGGTATATCAAAGATTTAGTTGCAAATTAATTAATCGTTGAATAGAAGAATTTTATTTATTTATTTATTAAATTTTGAATAGTGAAATCAAATTCTTGAATTTCACAAAAGCTAAATTAAATTGATTTGCTCACAAGTATTTTATATAGCTTAGGAAACAATTTATTTGATATACGAATTTCAAAACTTATGTCGTAGACTTAAATTATATCGCCTTATTATAGTGGGGAAAACATTAATGATACTAAATATTTAGTTAGGCTTGGCTTATTTATTTATTTATTTATTTATCTATTATTATTATGGTTAGGTTTATTTTCTTAGCAGTTGGCTAGATTTGATTTCATAGCTTTTTGTTTTTTTTTTTTTTTTGTTTTTTTTGGGTGAGTAAGTATAGTTTTTCCTTAAGTTTTTATTTAAACTTATTTTACTCGTATTTAAATTATTTTTTGATTTTTTAGTATTTTTTATTTTAAATTATTATTTTAGTTTGGTCCCTCTGATTATTTATCGATGAATATGGCCGGAAAATGGTTATGTAACCGATGCATGACGTCATTTATAGGGACAATTTTATTATTTTTCTTTATTTAAAAAAATAAATATATTAAACATGGTCAAGTCATATTTAAGACACACGTGTTTCTTTGACAAGCATATTCAGCATCGAATCGAAAGTTAAAAAATAGTTGTATTTTTCAAAGTAAAACTTCAACGCAAAAACAGATAAGAACATACCCATACCAGATTCTACCTCCAAGACTGTGTTTTCATTTCAAAGTCAGGTTCCACTAGAATCCCCCTCCTATCTTGATTTTGCAAACTTTCTAGCTATTTAAGGACGATTTATATGCTTTTAAGAGAAAAGTTTTATTTTAGTTGAAATACGTTCATTTGATTACACTATATACATTATTTACAGCAATTGTTAGTTCACATACGACATGTATTTAGTACGACATCTGCATTTTTAGCCCTCTCATTACTTTTTCCACATCACAAATTCAAGTACACAACATAGCACTTTTTCGGTATTATAAAAGACTAATTTGACAATTTTACAAATTTAATATATACTAAAATGAGAAAAAAAACTAAATTTGTCATTTTATCCTCCAAATTAAAGGCAAAATGGCGGCCATATTCTTTCCAAAAAATGATCAAGGAAACAAGTATGGGACTAAAATTAAAGTTTAGAGATGCTAAAATAAAAAAATGAACTTGAAAAACTAAAATAATTTTGAACACAAACTTAAGAAATCAATTATAATATTTACTCATTTTTTTTTTGTGATTAGGTTTAAGTAACCGTTGTTGTAGATGGGGTCGACTTATGAGTACATTTGGCATCTTAAACCACACTTGTCGGGAGGAGTTTAAGTTTTGTTCTCCCATGAGAAACTAATTTTATTATCAATGAGAATAGATGTGGTGGGAAGTTCCTTTTTGAAGGTTTCAACTCATTAATATGAGAAAATGCTGTCATAAGAAGTCATATAACTGTGAAAGTATGAAATAGTTTTACATGTATAAAATTAAGGATTAAATACATTTTATACTTTAAAGTATACCATCCTTATCAATTATTCTCTATATTAAAGTAACATTCAATTACCCTCCGATAACCTTTTAATTAAAAGAAATAAATAATATGATATACACTTTAACACCTTCATAGTTAAATATATCAATCAATTTGACTTTAATATGATATACACTTTAACACTATTGGATTCGTCTCCTTACTGCAGTTCTAATGGGACTGCACCTTCCGTCGGCGTTTTCTCCTTCGTCTGAACGAACCACCGGCTCGGACGACCACCGTTGAACTCCTCTTGTTCTGGCGAATCTTTTGAGACCAGTCCCATCGATTTTGGTCACCTCTGTGCAAAGATCCAACAAAAGTCGTCCTCCGCCTTCGCCGACGATCGCGCGCTCGATTCTCCGTCGTATGACAGCGGATTTCCGGTGGAGAACCACCACTGTGCTCGCCCTACAATGGCGGACCTTCTCTCCGATCAGAAGTGGCCACCGGAGCCTCGACAGAATCGGCCTCCTTGGAAGCTAACATGGTCAACTCAGCCAACTCGGCTGAGTTGACTCACCCGGTCATGCATCAGGAACAGCAGCAACGCAAACAGCTGACGTGGATTAAATATCCACGTTAGTCATTTTTTTTTTAATTTCCAACTAGGCGCCATGTTTGCGCCACGTCATGTTTTCCAGCCAATCACAATCCAGCTCCCATTTAAAAAATCACATGCTTGGCATGTGACTTTTTTCGGCAAGCCCCTCATTTTTCCGGCAAAATTTGGACCAAAATTGAGAATTTTTAAGTTTTACGGGACCAAATTAAACCCTAGTAACTTAGGGGACTAAAACGAGAATAGCTTGAAGTTAGGGGACGAAAATTGCCTGTAAGCCAAATTAAAATGGGTTGGAGTGAAGTCAACTATAATTTCGTAATTTTAGAAAACGTTAATTCAAATTTAACTACAATTTACATTTATGTAATTAATTATTAAATTGTGAATTCTAATGTTATAATTATATCTTTTTAAATTAACTATTTTAAAATATAAATTTTTTATAATTAATTATCTCATTATCAATTATAAAATCGATAGCCAAACTGAACCTCAATCTATAATCTCAATAGTATATATTACCTGAATTACTCTGTATTTTATGTTGTAGCTTTTGTCAATTAGTTTCCATCCGTCTCTACTTGGATTCTTCTTCTTGGAAATATTATGAAAGATGCGTTTGGCTGCTGATGAGGATGGTCGCTGCTGGCCAGTCCAATCAGTGTGTTTTCTGGTCTTTTTTTTGTTGTTCTTGATCCCTTTGCTCAACTGCCAAACAGGAAATTATCAGTCCAAGGATACAGAAATGTGTCTATTTTATTCCTCTTTGATTTTATTTTTTTAGTCTAATTTGAGGATTAAAATGAATGAATTATTTGACTCACTTCATATAGTAACTTAAATGTTTAAATTTAGAATTTAAAATTTTAATGCAATAAAAAGTTAGGATAAAAATATGCTCAATTGCAGCACAAAATTTTAAATTGTACACTTATTATTAATAAATTTTACAAAAATAAAACTTTTTTGTTGTTGCAGCAAAGCAGATCCAATGTTGAGATTAGGCCCATAAAAGAATGGAATAAGTATACCGCTTTCTCTTGAGGTTTGATGTATTACACATAAATTTAATGTGGTTTGAGAAATTATATAATACTTCTCATATTTGTTTTCATCTAATAAACTAGATATGCCCTTTGTTAAAATTCACCGAGTTTGTTGATATTACAAAAAAAATTGAATGAAAATCCATATTTAGCCCGATGGACTTTTACTGACTTATTAACATCAAACAATTTTTTTCTAACTAAAATACCCTTATCCGTCTTCACATGCTAATGTATATATCTCCACTCTTATAAGGGTAGTTTCGTTAGAAAAGATATATTTGACCTGTAATAAGTAAATATGAATTTTTATTTAATTTTTTTTTTTGCAAATATTTGCACATTCGATGAATTTTGACTAGCGAATGATTTATTTGTTATATGAAAACAAATATTAGGAGTGCTAGATGAATTTTTCAATCTACATGGGATCTATATATAATTACACCCAACTTCAGAGGAGGGCGGTAAAATGCACTTTTGGTCGCGTAACTTTTGGCCATTCGGCGTTTTCTTTCTTTAACTTTCTAAGTTAGCATTTTTTTAATTTTCACGTTTTATTTTTTTTATCGCCTGAGTTCAACATTCTCGCAGGAATAATGCATGTATCTCGAATTGAGGCTTTTATTCCAATTAACCAATTTCTGCCAACATTTTTGTGCTAACTTCTTAAAGCGACATTTAGCCCTACATCTTTTCAATTTTGGAGATTTTAATCCTTTTCTTATCGGAGTTCAGCTTTCTGATTGATGGAAGTAAAATTAAAATAAAATTAAAAAGATGCAAAAATGTAAACGGTAAATGTATAATTTTACAACATTCAAGGGGTGCTGTAACCAGTGAAATTGATCATAAGCGACCGTTTACTAAAGACTTTTCTTGAAATCGTGTAAATTTTTGTATCTGGGCTGTAATTATTTTTTCGTATTTTCTGCACACGTTGCATTATGGACGACTTTGCAGCCAAACTCAAAAAATAGTAAGGATAAAGACATGGCTTGTTTGTAGCACTTGGCTGGTTTAGTTAAGCAACCTCAAAAAACAATTGACAAGATTCTGTGTTTTGTTTGTTTGTTTTTCTACAATGTTTCACTAAAGAAATGCCAGGCCGGCGACGATGATCGCTCCATCGTTTGTCCTCAAACGGCGCAACGATTCTCTGATCTTCTCCTTAATAAGGACCATTTTCTCCCAATGCTGCAGCAGCAGCTAGAAAAAAATTGACAGAACAATGAAGGCGTTCAGCGTAAATGCACTTGTTCTTTTAAGCATTTGCATGTCGATTTGCGTTTGTGCAGTCTGTCATCAGTATGTAGACGTGCTTCAATCTTGCTTGGTTGATCATGGTGTGAATAACTTCTCTCTGTACCCGAGTTCTGGAAATGATCGAGCTGTTTACTTCAGTTTACTCGATTTTTCTATCCAAAATCTCCGTTTTTCGGATCCCATGACGCCTAAGCCGGTGGCCATTATCGTGCCAGAGAGCAGGGAGCAGCTGATGGACAGTGTTGTATGCTGCAGGAGAGGAGCATGGGAGATCAGAGTTAGATGTGGTGGGCACAGCTACGAGGGGTCATCGTATGTATCCGGTGATGGATCACCGTTTGTTGTGATCGACATGATGAGCCTGAGTCGAGTTTCTGTGGACATGGACTCGGAAGTTGCTTGGGTTGAAGGTGGAGCAACACTCGGCCAGACCTATTATGCCATTTCTGAGGCGAGCCGTGTGCACGGATTTTCAGCTGGTTCTTGCCCCACCGTCGGGATAGGAGGGCACGTAGCGGGTGGTGGATTTGGCTTATTGTCGAGAAAATACGGCCTGGCTGCTGATAATGTGGTCGACGCACTTCTTGTTGATGCGGATGGCAGGTTGCTGAACAGGGCAGAAATGGGAGAGGAGGTGTTTTGGGCCATCCGTGGAGGCGGAGGAGGCGTTTGGGGCATCGTTTATGCCTGGAAAATCCGTCTGCTGAGAGTGCCTGAAACCGTGACAAGTTTCACTGTTTCCAGGCCAGGGTCGAAACATGACATTTTGAAACTAGTCGACATGTGGCAGCACGTAGCCCCGGAGCTAGACGATGAATTCTACCTGTCGGCCTTTGTTGGTGCCGGATTGCCACAAACGACAACTATTGGGATTTCGGCTACGTTTAAGGGGTTCTACTTAGGCAGGAAAACAGAAGCTGTCTCAATCTTGAATCAAGTGTTTCCAGAATTAGGAATCCTTGAAGATGACTGCAAGGAAATGAGTTGGATTGAGTCCATTCTCTACTTCGGAGATTTGAAAACCGGGAGCTCCATTTCTGGCTTGAACGATCGGAATCTGCAACACAAGAACTACTTCAAGGCAAAATCAGACTACGTGCAGAATCCTATATCAAGAACAGGGCTAAAATCAGCTATAAAAATACTCGAAAAACAGCCTAAGGGGTATGTCATTTTAGACCCTTACGGTGGAGAAATGAGGAGAATCAGCAGCGAGTCGATCGCATTCCCTCACAGACAAGGCAACCTTTTCGCAATCCAGTACTTGGTTGACTGGGAAGAAGAAGACAACCTCAAAAGCCGAGACTACATAGAGTGGATAAGAGGCTTTTACGATGCTATGGCACCACACGTCTCGTCGGGTCCGAGGGCAGCTTATGTGAACTACATGGACTATGATCTTGGAGTTATGGAGTTGCCGAACATCAGCAGTGCAGCATGTGGTGATGCTGTGGAGATGGCTAGGACATGGGGGGAGAAGTACTTCTTGAAAAACTATGATAGGTTGGTTAGAGCTAAGACAATGATTGACCCCTTGAATGTGTTTAGACATCAACAAGGGATTCCTCCAATGTCTAGTGATTGTGTGATAGCACAATCATGAAAAAAAAAAAACAACAAAGAGAAAAAGAACAAGTTGGAATTTCAGAGTATTTTATGATTGGATTTTTTATGCATTATCGATTGCTCTGTGTGCTGAATTTCAGAGTATTTTATGAGCAGAAGGCCAAAATTCATAACAAAAATCTTTTTTTTCTACGAATTCCGACTATAGGAAATATTGGCTTGCTACGGTTGTCAAGTCGTAAAAATAATGATCTTTTGCTACGGTACCATTTTCATAGTAGAAAAGTGACAAAATAATCATCTTTTGCGATGATTGGTCGAGTGGTAGCCATCACTCGGTGTTTGTTCTGAAAAATAACTTTTCTTACAACAACAAATTCATAGTAAAAAACAACTAACAAAATCATCACATTTTGCTACGGAACTCTAGTTGTAACAATAACGTGTTACATTAACTTTAGTACGACCATTTTGTTGTAGCAATAAAATTAGAATTTAATTTTGTATTTCTTACAATAAATATCATGTCGTTGTTTTCGATATTTTTTATTTTTGTTAATTTTATTTAGATTAATAATTGAAAGTGTTCTTGGATTATCAATATATTTAAAATATCATAAAATAACATGCACATAATTATACAAATAATATTTGTACCAATATTGAATAATACAATTAGTCAACAATTGTGTATCACTAATATATATATTACAAATCTAATAAATTAACTTCACAAAAAGTACAATCTTGTTTCAAGAATTAACTTCTCCATGACCTGTAATATTCTAACCAATATTTTGAGTTAGGAGAAAAATGAAATGTAAAAATTAATTCCCACAAGAAGACAATGTTTGGAAGTCTTGTTACGTTTGAAGAAAATCATAAAACTTTTGGTTGTCATTTCCCCTTGAAAATTCATACGAAGATTAATGAAATTCTTTTTTTTTTTTTTTTCAAGTTAGCTAAATTTCTTGCCTTGTCAATTTATTTATGCAAAATTAGTAATTAATTTGAAAAGAAGAGAGTTATTAGTTTGGCGACATGCTTGAAAATAGTTTACCATCATGAGCAGCTCAGCTTTCTTTTACCATGCCCATTGGTGCACCTACTTATCTATACTAATTAGTGAACTTGGATAAATAATTTAAAAGATTTCATTCAATGGTTAATTTGATAAAAGAAGTGAATATGTTTTTGAACTTGTAATTTCCATCTCAAGAAAAATAATTATTTATGAACATTAAAAAAAAAATCGATTATTGATATGTTGTATGTACCAAGAAACTTTGTGCGGTAGATGCATAGAAAGAAGAAGTTGCTATTTTAATTATGTAAGTTAGGAGTGGTTATTTTGGTTTTGTTGAAATTAAAATTTATAATTTGATTTTGAAATTTTAAAGTTTGTGATAATTATAGTTTTTTTCGATTGATTTGGTTAGGAAACTCCACATCATCAGAAGGAAGGCATATTATCACATAAACCAAGTACATTAAAGACATTGTAGTAGACACAGGTCTTAGTCAAGCCAAGGCAGCAAACATTCCATTACCTTCAATGCATTAAGTTCACAGCAAATGCAGGGAACAGATAGCCAATCCAGAGGCTTAAAATTGCTGAAGGCTTCTTCATCTGGGGATTAGTAGGCCTGACATCTGTCATGTCACGCAACAGTTAAGTCAATATATGTAGCATCTTTGCAAACAGCATTAGGATGCAGCTATTCATCTTGTCAGATATTTGAAGGGCACAGCTTGCAGAGGTTTATTTTCCCTGCAAATGGTGATCTTAACTTAACTACATACTGCGATGTAGACTGGGCTACTTATATGGATACTAGGAGATCTTTAACTGGTTATTTTGTTTTTCTTGGGGCTTCCTTGATCTCGTGGAAAATCAAAAAGCAAACTACTGTATCACGCTCAACTGTAGGGCCGAGTACAGAATCATGAGAACTACAGCATGTGAACTCACTTGGATATAACCCACTTAAGGACTTCCAAGTTCAGATTCCCACACCAATTTCGTTTCTTGCGACAACCAAGCAGTGTTGCACATCATTGCAAATCCTCTATTTCATTAGATAACTAAATTTCTTAAGATTGATTATCATTTGGTCTGAGACATGTCCAAACGTGGCTTTCTTGCACCTTCACATGTTTCCACTAAGAATCAGTTGGCAGATGTATTTACTAAGTCACTTACTAGTCCAATTTTAAGGTCACTTATCTCCAAGTTGGGATTGATAACGTTTTATCAAGTCCCACTTGAGGAGGCAGTGTAAAGATGGACATATTTTCACCAGCTCTCCACACGAGCCAACTGCTTCCTGAAGAGGGTGACCAGGCTGCTTGTTTACTTCTTCCTAGAAGTGCTATTTTGTGTTTTACGATTTATCTACATTGCCAATTTTATTAATTAGTTGTGCTAGACTATTAAATCGTGTGTATGCTTTATCCAGCTAGACTAGTTATTGATTAGTTAAGTTAGTAGAGGTTAGATTGTTATAACAGTTGGGATACTTAGCTCTACAAAAGAGCTATTGCTACGTATTGTAAAACAGAGAGTTTTTGTTTGGTGATAGAAGCAATCTTATTTGGAGAATTAAACTTGTTGTCAATGGTGACTTGCAAATTAATGGTTGCATCCTCCATCCTTTGTTTCTCTGTTTTCTTTACAATAATGATTATAGTTTAAAATTTTAGGGAAAAGTATTATTTTAGTCCGCTAAGTATGCCTAATTTTAATTTTAGTCCGATGACTATGTCCATTTTTGTTTAGGTCCAGTAACTTACGAAATTGCTTACTTTTAGTCATCTGGCAAATTTCAGACAATTTTACCCCTATGAGTGCATATGGATTAAAACTGCCTTTCAAAAGTTGCATAGGGGTAAAATTATCCGAAAATCTGTTAGAGAACTAAAAATAAGCAATTTCGTAAGTTATTGGACCTAAACAATAACGTCATATTTATATTATAAACAATTATTAATATATTGAAACTAAATTTGAATAGTACTAACATACTTAAAAATCTATGCCTTTTGCATTTCAATCTTTTTCTCTAATAATATTCAATATGATATATCATATAATAAAAAAAAAATTAAAAAAATAAAATAATAAAGATCAAATACAAGTTTAAATAATAAAAACCAAGCCACAAACCCCTTTCGGGAAAAAAAAAAAGAAAAAAAAAGTCAAGCCACAATAAGAAATGTCGGAATTGTTTGACTCGGCATCGATTCAAGCAGTTCACCTGTTGAATCTTTGGGTCGAGCAGTTCTTTACAAAAACAAGCGATGATACCTATCGAATTTTTTTTTTCAACCAACCCATTTTATGGATCAGTCGGCAGTTCGAACGATCCGACTGACTGAACTCGGCTAGTTTTCAAAACATCAGACCATAACACCTGTAAAATATAATAAATTACCCCTAATAATATCAAAATATTGCGAGAGTTGAACCGTAACACATGATTATGTCAAACGTTGTAAAATTATAAAATTATCCCTGACCGTACCAAAATGCATAAAAAAAAATTTAGAAAGCCGAGTAATAATATAAAATTGGGTCAAACTACACACTCGAATCCTCTGCAATATACTTTACAAAAGACTAAATGACTGATATTCAGATTCTAAAAAAAGAGCACCCAATACTTATCTGAAAAGAATCATCTGTGGTAAAGAAGCAAGTGGCAACATTTCAGATTCTTTTCCCCTTCAATAATTTCTCCTCTTCCACTGAAGATCAAATTCCCTATATAAAAAGAGTTCACCCTCGTAAAATCTCCACTGGAAAAAAGAAAAACAAGAACACACACACACCCCATTCAAATCTTTCTTACATCTCTATTAAGTTCCTTTCTTGCACAAACATTACAAGGCAGAAACCTTGTTAGAACAGGCATGGATTGCCTTCCTTTTGTGAACAAACACACTGCAGACAGAAAGAGCACTACGGCTGCTTCACAAAAGCCATATGTTGGCCTCAGACAAGAATGTGTATACCAGTATCAGTCACAACAGACTCATCTTTGTTGCGTAAAGCCCGTTTCTCCGGACGAGACGACAAGGAACAGCTATGAGGTGGTCCAGTACTTACTCGATGGATCGTTGGCCATTGAGCGTTCTAACACGACGTTCGTAGCTACGGCTTGTTAGTTAGGTTAACTCTTGTAAGAATTTGCCTCGGCTTGTAGTGTGTGTGTAATTGAATTAGCTATAGCATGCATGCTAGGCCTAGTGTATCACTTGTACATGTAGTAGAGTAGCTAACATTTCCCCAGGCATCTCAGTGAAGTCTGTAACAGTACTGTTTAAAAGAGAAGTGTTCTTGGCTCTCCGGATGGATCATGTTTTGGAAAATTTAGCTGTGTTCTAGTAAGCTGAATTAACAATATTATCGAGCAAGAAAAAAATTTAGGAATAGCACGTTTGTTTTCATGTCCTCAGTGTCCGAAAGACAGTGAAAACATTGTGATCGTTAATTTGCTTATAATTTCCAGTGAAGTAAGAGTATTTTTTGTCCTGTAACTTATGTCATCTGGTATAATTTTGTTTTTCAGAATTCACATCCACCGTATGGAGAAGGGTGAACTCCATCCCACAAAAAAAAAAAAAAATAATTAAAATTGTGAAAATTAAGAAAAAGGGACTAAAATGCTACTCTAGAAAGTTACGAGTTTGTTTTGGTTGGGGCCAAAAGTGGTTGTATAAGAAAAGTGAAAGTAAAGATAAATGTTCAAGAAAAAGTCTGATATTTGGTTAGGGAGAATGGTTGAAAGGGAAATAAAATTGGAAATATGTGAAACTTTTCTAGAGTCCTATTTCGTCTTTGTTCAAAATTGGGCCACAAAATGAAAGTGAAAGAACAAAAAACAAATACATGTTTTATTTTTATACGATTGTGCATATATATAATTTTCCTCCATTTTTTTTTTCGTTGATAATACTGTTACATAATTTTTTAGAAAATATAATCAAATTGCAGGAAAAACTAGTATGTCCTCGATAATTGATAGTAATTTTTATTTTATTTAAATTGAATAATTTAGAATAAATGCACAATACTCATTTTGATAAATATTTTCATCAATAAAGAAATATTTTATTCTTGTTTGATGAATATTTACTAAGATTTTTAAATGTTTTATATACTAGATTTTTTTTTAGTATAATATTAACTTGTTTATTTTAATATAAAATAAAGAGAAATGGTTAATCAATAAAATTACAAAAAATAATCTTATTCTCTCAATATATTTTTTTCGTACCAAACAAGCTGTGGAAGTATTTATATTTACTCTCCTTCCAATCATACCGAACAATTTGAAAGAAAACTATTATTCTTTTACTCCCCCTTGCCTTTAACTTCACCTCTCCATTTCACTTTTCCTTTCATCCACTTGAACCAAACGAACCCCAAAAGACAAAATGTTAGAAAAAAAAAATGGACCAATAGAAACAGTAGCTTTAATTTTAAAAAAAATTCATGTGACATGCACATGCATTTTTTGGATGAGAAGGGTGAACTTCAATGAAAAAAATATTTGAAATCGCAAAAATTAAAAAGATGTAAAAACACAATATCACTCTAGAAAGTTAAAGAACGAAAACGTCAAATGACCTAATTTTAGGATAAAAAATATATTTAAACCTTTTTACAAAATGAATAATTGGAAAAAATATTATTTTAGTCAGCTGAATATGCCTAAAATTAAAATTAGGCATATTTAGCGGACTAAAATAATACTTTTTCCTGAATAATTTACTGTTTTATATGTATCTTATGCTGATACAAAATAAAAACCAAATATATTAAGAACATCTAAACACCCATAGGTCTCTATCTTTGTCTCTCTACTACCAAAAACAAAGAAAAATACCTTAAAAATAGAATCATGAAAAGAAAAAAATATTTTTTTCATCCTTTAATTTTATCCTTTATTAGATTTAGTCCTGTAAGTGTGCACGTTAACAAACGAATCCTATAAGTTTGCAAAATGATGAAATTAAGTCCAATTTAAGGTTTCTTGTGAATTTTCCGGCAACTTTTAAAATTTATGCCAGAAATTGCACGCCTGGCAAATTTTTACTGAATTGTCTGACCACTTATCCAGCTGTACCCTTTACTTGTAATGAGTTTTGGAGGGAAAAATGAGGTTTCTTCCCTCTAAAATATGTCCTACGTGGCTTTCAAGTCATGTCCAAAATCACATAATATTAAAATTTTCAAAAATTTAAACAACTCAGCTGCCATGTTACTTTTTCCGGGCAAAAATACAAAATTACCCGACCACCGAGGACTATTTGTCATTATTTTTTAAATTTAAATGATTAATCAGTTAATGAACATACTTATAGAAGGATGAAAAAAATAATTTTTCCTATTAAAAAAAAGACTTCGCAGTTATGTTTTGACATTATAAATTTCTCCTAAAGGCAAGAGGGTTTTTGTATTATATAATATGTCCCGACTACATGGGTCTATGTAAGTGTTCCAAGATGCTAGCTAAACTTGAGAATTGGACTTTTTATTACAAATCATATTGTATTTTTTCATTTTATTTAATGGAAAAATTGTAATTTATTCTTTTGTGTTTAAAAAAAATGAGCAATTTATTTTTATATAAAAAATAAAACAGCAATTTATCCTGTAAAATAACCCCTAGGTCCAGCAATACGTACATTACACTCACCCCATGTGCATCTGGCATAATTTTTACCCATAAAAATATTATTTTATATATATTAAATTTAATATATTTATATATATTTTATAAAAACAATATTTAATATATTAAAATATTATATATTTAGTTATATAAAAATAATATATATACTTTTTTCCCTTTCTTCTTCCCGGGCTATTGTCGCGCTGCCGCCACCATCTCCCTCCCCTTCCGCCTCTATCATATAATATATATATATATATATATGTATAAATATAAATAGTTTTTATTATAAAAGTATAAATATAATATAGATAAATTTAATTATATATAATATAATCTAAATTTAAATCGTTGATTTGAACAGATAAAATTTACATTGTTGATTTATTAGTTAAATTTGGATTGTAAATTGATCAAGATCTAACAGTTATTAAATAATTGAATATAAATATTATTTTAAATTTTAAAATTAAAAAAAAAAAGGCTCGCGTCATTCACAAGGCGCATCAGAGCGGTAAATTGCTCTATTTCTGATAACACAGAGGATTAAAATGTGGTTTTATTTTTTCTAAGGGGTAAATTGTTCATTTCTATTAATACGGGGAGGTAAATTGTATTTAATCCTTTATTTAACATACATATGTAATGTGTATAAATTTTTTCAAAATAAAATAAATAACATAATCTTTATACACGTTAAGTGTTTATATTATATGAAATAGATAGCAGTGAATGAAGCTGCAAATTAAGATAGAAACTGATTATGAAACTTATAAATACATACTAAGCATAAATCACTTGATACTGCACTGTATAACTGTATTTTCAGTCTATGTAATATTACATTCTTGTATCATGCGAAAAAGAACAGTGCTTTCAGAGCATGGTATATATATATATCTGGACAATAATCTTATCCGGCTGATCGGAATCTGTTCGTTAGACATTTCTCGTAAAAGATAAACATTGCTTTGGAAGCTCAATTATTGCGAAAAAGATAAAAGATTTTTGTTTAGGGATAATTATATTTACATTTTTTATTTGTAGTCCAAAACACAAAGGGTAATATGCTATTTTATTTTTCGAATAATTACACCTCATCTCGTGAGGTATGGCGTAATTACACCGAAACCCCAGTGGTTTGAAAAATTATATTTAGGACCTCTGAGGTTTGCTTCAGTCTGTCATTCATTAGTAAAAAATTCACTAAATTTATTAATATTAACCAAAAACTGAACGAAAATCAATTTTTGCCCTCCATTGACTTATTGCAGGTCAAATAATTATTTATTTATTTATTTGTCTAAACTACATTTACAATAGTGACGATAAATCTCTTCACATGCATTAACGCATGAAGACGTGTGAGGGTGATTTGGTCATAAAAAGTCTTGTCTAACCTACAATAAATCAGTAATAAGTCAATTGGAATAAATATAAATCTTTTTGTTAATATCAATAATTTGGTGAATTTTCACTAACGAAGGGACTTATATGTTAGAAGTAAGCAAATTTCAACGGGTGCAAGTTATAATTTGCCAAACCACAAGGGGTCTAGGTGTAATTATACTAAACCTCAGGAAGAGGAATGTAATTATCTCTTTATTTGTCACAAGGAGTTTTTTGTTTATTTCTCATATCACAAGGGGGTAAATTGTATTTTTCCCATTAGTATGTGTAATTTTCTCAAAAAGTAGAGATGATTTTATGTATAATCCTTTACAAAGACAGGGATAATTTGTGTACACAGACTATAAATTATGGGGTGTAGAATAATTATTCCTTTTTGCTATTACAAAAGATTCTAAACTAGGGAAGATTGCAATTTTAGTTTTGAATGTGACTATTTTAGTTCTGTATAAATAAATTATAATATTTTATCATTTAATTTTAATAATTTCTTAACAAAAATGATCGAAAATAAATTAATTAAGTTTAATTATTACATCAATCAATGGCATAATAAATATGAATAAAGTAACCACAGTTAGTATAAATTTGATTGGGGTTCATAATTAAATGGATCCCTAACAGGAGAACAAATACAGTTGCCCTGTTTAAGGATAAAGGTACGATGATTTGGTCTTTGCTGGAGTGGATTTAACTAGGAAATGTTGTTGTCTGGATAAAAGAATCCCATCACAGATGATCCAATTATAAGGGGACAGATCAACAAACCTTTTTTCACTTTGTAATAAAGGGACATCAATGGGATAACTTCTTAGGAACAGCACAAATGATATTTACTTTTTACTTCCAACCTAAATGGCCAACATATTCAATCAGATTCTTGATTCTCCACCACCCCTCTTTTTGTTATTTTGGGGGAATTTGATTATAATATCTAAATGATATTAATTGAATGATGAAGAGATTTTCTTTCTTGTGAATATTAAGGATGTCTAAATGCTGTATAAATATCAATTACATTAAAAAGAAAGTCTTAGCATACTCAAATCACCAGAAGGTCTTAAAAATTGATAGCCGTGGATGGTTTTACTGTACACTAAAAAACGACCCGTAATATTACTCATGATACCAAATTTTTATAGAAGGTAAATGCTACTTCAATAAAAATACAGTACACGCTTCAAATATATGGATTTTATTCTTTTATTCTATTCTTTTTAAATTCCTGACAAAAATACCATTGATATCTAATCTAAAAGGAATCACGATGAGTAGGAAGCTAAAGCCTAGGATTACATTTTCTATTTATTCAAAAAACAAAAAAGAAAAAAAAAAACAGTTGGGGTTAACTTTTTGCTTAGCTTAGATAATGCTTCCAGCTTCATAATCGCTCCAACGATCGTTCGCAATGCTTTTACTTATATTGTAGGAAAAAGTTGTTGCGAAAATCGCAAGTTAAGCAGTGGTAAAAGCTGGGAAATTTTTCAAACAAAAAGTTAGTAATAAAAAATAAATAAAATGAAGTACAAGTTTTGTTTGCTCTTTTTGCGCTCCCACTTCACAAAATGAAGAGATAAAAATTTTCTCCACATTCTCGATTGACTAGGCAGTATTCTTTCAAAAAACCGTATCTCTTAGGAGACAACTCTAAATAATGAATAAACACTATCGCTACAAAGCTGATAGTCTAATGATTCCTGAGGTATCTCATTTGCACCTAATAATTTCGAAAATCTCTCATAAACTCCTCTATAAATAGAATTTTAAGGTAAATCAACAAGGTAAGTGAAACAAGAATACTCGAACCAGCTCTTCTCTTGCACTCTCCATTTAGATTTCAGCCTCTACTTTTGTATCCAAAGCATTCCACATGCCACTGCACAAATTTATTTCACCACAATCTCATGTTTATTTCAAGTTTTTCTCACTTTATTTCAAGTTTTTCTCACTTTATTTCGTTAAATGTATTATTGATTTAAGTATTAGAGTGTTAACCATTGTTTTACAGGTTAGTCCTCTGATAATCATAGAATCTTTGATCAAATCCTTCCGACTTTGTAGTCTTGCTGGACCCTGGTACGCATCAATAACGTGAATTTGAAGGGTTTTCTGTAATTTCAAATATGCTATAATCTTAACTTTGAATTTTGAGAACTTTAAGGTAGATTCACCACTTGAATTTCTTTCAAAGTTGAATTTATAACATTAACCTGAGGGCTTAAAAGATTAATCTCAAATTAAACTATCTAATATGCGTGCGATTTTGTTAAATAATTTTATCTCGGACTTGAATGCATTGAATATTTTTGAATTATGCGAACTTTCTATATAATTATTTGAGTCCTTCTTGTCTCACTTTATTTTCAATCCCTGTCATGTGTCTTAAATGAGCTCCAAAAACCCCTTTATATAGGTGTCAAAGAGTAAAGCGCTGTGATGAAATATATATTAAAATATCAAATTAAATTAACTATCTGCACTTGAAATTAATTCAATAGATTCCAATATATAAAAAGAAAATGAAGATAATTGATACGTAATGTATTATTTTACTCTTGTTTCATTCAATTGGACATGGAATTTTACTTGTCTACAACAGTATAATATAAATAGTTGATAAGTCGTCTAAAGCGTACCGGAATCTCAACATCACAATGATGGAAGAATTTTCGTAAAAAACCCGAAGATTACCTGAGGACTAACCTGCAAACAAAAATTAACACTCTGATACTTAAATCAACAACTGAATTATTGAAAAACGAAATTGAGAAAGTAGTTCAAATAGAGCAAGATAATGGTGGTATAATTAAGATGGAGTTTATGAATATGAAAATAGAAGTAAAACAAGCTTGTGGAATGCAAAAAACGAGCAGTAAATAAGTATTCTTGTTGTCATGTCGAGAATAAAAGTGTAATGAGTGTCAACAACTTAAGTTACCTCTTTTGACTGCCACATGACCCCTATTTATAAAGGAATTTAGGATGAAATTCGTGAATTAGTTATATCAAGTTGTATATCATTAGAAAGCCAGGGACCTTAGCTAACTAACAAAAGTATCAACACTCAATTTGGAGTTATTTTGAAAAGGTTATGACCGTTTGAATGGTCACTGCCCTATCAATTCGAAAATTTGAAAAGTAGTTATTACTTGCTTGATTTGGCCATTTCTGCTAACACAGGGGGAGTTAACTGGAGATCTTTTAGAGTGACGTAGCTTGTGACGGGAAGAATCTATAAGATGTGTTATTTTGTCTATTCGGCGTGTACTTTTGTTGAGTCAAACCTGTTTTTGGGCCTTACCACATCAAGTAAATTTAGAAAATATGAACTTTACTTTCAATTTAAGTCAACAGGGCTCAGCCTGTTAGAGTAACAGATGGGACCCACTATTATTTTTTTGGATTTTTTAAAAAAATAATTGAGAAATGTAACATTTTTTATTATAATTATATAAAATTCTATCGATCAGTCCGAACCACATTAAAATTACGTGTTTTCGCATTTGGTTTCCTTCTAACTTTTGCACACATTACAATTCAAATGTCCTATCAAATCATATATATTTCTAAGTTTCTCTTGGGAGAAAAAGAAGATACGACGTCGAACCGAAAGTGGAAGATTCGATTCACCAACATGAAACGAATCAGCCCTTTAGTTAATTCCGCTAGCTATAGGGTTTCTTAAATTCAAACTTGCATAGATTTTTCCATTTTTAGGACTTAAAATGTCATCTTTCAAGCAGTTTGAGAATAATTCTCAACCAAGAATTCTTCAAAAGCCAGTGTGATATTTATATATAGGTTAAATTATATTTTTAATCTTATAATTATACTCATTGATAATTTAATCCGATAATTTGTTAGAGTTATAAAACAGTTCTTCACCTTTTTTCAGTAATTTTACGATCTTAGGATAAAATTGACCATTTCAAAAATGGCTGGAATTGTGATGTCACTAAAACTGAAATTAAACCTTATATATATATATATATATATATATATTCTATGAAAAAGTATTCTGACAATTTTTTGTTGTATTTATGTCTTGAGACCATGATTCACTATGACTAAAAATCATGGTAAATGACTATTATTAACTATGATTAAATAAAACCAATGCAAAAAACTAATTTTTCCACCATGAAATAATTATTTGCCACGGCTAAGAGCCACGGACAAAATATTTTTGCCATGGCTTTTAGCCATGACAAATATTTTAGCCACCCTCGCAAGAACCACGCTAACAACCGTTGTGTGGTATTAACCATAGTGATTGACCGTAGTTAAATGTTATAATTCTTCTAGTGATTTTGGATTAAATGCATTTTAGTCCCATAATTTAAGTCATCCGGCGCTTTCGTCTTTTAATCAAAATGCTACAATAGAAAGTTAAAGGATGAAAATGTTAAATGACGGCCTAAATTATGGATCAAGAATACATTTAAGCCATGTGATTTTATTTATTTTTGAAAAGGGTAAGCCATATATATATATATATATTGAAAAAATTACATTTTACGTCCCTTAAGTTTGTTCTTTATATGTTTTGTTGGTTTCATTATTTTTGAATTCACTGTATTGCATCCCATAACTCTATAAAATTTGTAATAGTTTCAAGCCTTAATTCCATTGAATTTTCAACAAAAGCAACCATAATTCCCTCAAGATTTAACGGAGCTTGACTGTCCCAAGCACATGCAATATACTTTGTAAGAAATTTAACAGAATTAAGTTTCAGATAAAAAAAATTGCAAATTGTTCAGAGTTATTAAATATAATGTGATGAGTTTGAAAATAATGATATTAAAATTACAAAAAAATCTAACTTGTAGGACGTGAAATGCAATTTTCTTTATATATATTAATTCATCCTTCAATTTTTGTAGAAGTGATTCTAATTTGGAATTTTGAACAATTGCTTTTTTATAGTAAAGTATTAATTTGAATAATTAGTATTAAATAAGACAACGTTTCACAACAGATATCTTCATCCCATATTCGAACCATTCTCTATATTCGCATTGTCTCTCTTACTTCTTTTCACATGTGACTCAAAACATTTGTTTACATGTCTATTTTATTACATCAAAGAATGACTACTTTGGGTACTTATCTAAATAGAATCCTCAAAATTGGGAAACAAAAAATATCTCCTAAACCCTCTCCTCTATATAAAGCAATTTAGCCCCATAAATCATCACCAACAAGCACAAACACTTGAACATTTCTCCATCTCATTTGCTACCAACAAAAACGATACATGGGAATCCGACAGAAAACATCGACGGGTAGCGGGAACGGCTCCGCCCTATTTCATCAACATTCTGGGCGGAAACGAAGAGGTTATGATGCCAAACAAACTACACCTTCTACCGAAGAGGAGGCTGTTGCTAAACAAGAATTAGCTGATGTAATCTGTCGATACCATTATATGCCACAGGAGTCTCTTACTTGTTTTGTTGCCCCAGTCACTATCACGAGTTTCGTCCGTACTTATCATGTTACCAAGCACAAAGAAGTAGAGTCTTGGGACATGATAGTTAACAGATTTAAGTAGTCATGAGCTGGAGTATGGCATGCATTCTGGCTATGACGACTAAATAACAAGTGTTTTTCATGGTCTTATGAATAATCTATGTTCTATCTACCTAAAATTGTATCTTTCGATACTATTGTACAAGTATGAGAAAAATTTTATTTTTGATCCCATAACTTAGAGGGTAAATGAGCAAATTACTCCCTTATGAAAAAATATAGCAAATTACCCCCCTATGGGAAGAAAAAAAGAGCAATTACACCCCTCATGTGAGTTCGTATAATTCGCGCTTTTTTTTTTTATTTTTCTATTTTTTTAATTTTTAATTATAAAATTACATTTATACCTTTATTTAATTACCGTTAGATCTAATTTGAATATAAAGTCCAAATTGAACTATTAAATCCAGATTTTGATTTATTTCAATCCACGGTTAATATTTAAACAAATATATAAATTTAAATAATATAAATGAATATATATAAAAATATATATTATATATAATTAATAATTATATATATTAGTATATATATAGAGAGAGAGGAGGTGACGCCCGAGTTAATTAATTTTTTATTAATAAAAAATAAATAAATTATATTAATATAATATATTTTAATATATTAATATTAATATTACGAGTTGAGATTTCGAATAAAAAATTTTTTTTTTTTTTTAATTTTA